>NC_034409.1:18041281-18042687 GCF_002078875.1 Numida meleagris | reverse complement strand
TCTTTCTTTCTTTCTTTCTTTCTTTCTTTCTTTCTTTCTTTCTTTCTTTCTTTCTTTCTTTCTTTCTTTCTTTTCATATTTGGCACCTTAGTGTAACACAGAGTATATACGTAATGTTGTGGTCTTGTTGTGTGTGTTTTTTTTTTTTAATATTCTCTGCACCACAAATGTCAGATACAACACCAAAATCAAAATTATTGATCAAGAAGATAAACACTGAGAAATCCTTTCTTCTACATTTAGACAACTGAGCCACACAAGAGTTTCATTCCAAATAAGATTTCATCTAATCATACAAAATTCTGTATTAATTTTTCAACCACTATTAAGATTACTGCCCATGGCAAGGGGCTGGAACTAGATGATCCTTAAGGTCCATTCCAACCCAAGCCATTCTATGCTGCTACGTTTATTTTCAACATCCATATTAGGCCTGCATAAGAACACTTGCCAGACTGACAGATATGACAGACCTATGGACTTTTGTAGTAGTGATTGGAAGTCAGGCAGGTTACTCAACAGGATCTGAAATCCCTGTAAGTTTAGTTGACTGAACTTCTGAGTTCCCAGTAGGGAAAGCTGAGGTCTGGGCATATGATTCAATGTCTTTGGTATGTAATTTCCATTAGAGAAACTCAATTATCAGGTATCTGTGATAGATACATTACAGAACCTACCTTTCCTTTTAAATTAGAAGATGAAGGTGAGGCAGGAGAACCCACTGAGGGGTTCTCTTACCTCTACATTATTATATATCTTAGTTTTTCAGAGTTAATTTTGTTTCTTATTCTTTATGATTCCCTTCACTAATTTTTGAATAGATTCACTCATCTTTGGAGGCTTCAGTTAGTAGAGTGATGCCAAAATAATACCAGCATTTGCAAACAGTACAAAATTCTGTTATCTGGCAAGGTGATAACCTTCACTGATGTGTGATTACTTGAACTTGCATGTATAATTGTTCAATTTTAAGGATCATGAAGCAATCTGTAAATAGAGAGACATTCAGAGGAAAAAATATTCTGGAATGTTAATAAATACTGAAAAGACTTTCTAAAACAGTTATAATAAAATATCTAATAATATTTTATCAACCAGATCTAGTTGTCTCTTTCTGTTTCTTTCTCTCTTTTTCTTTCTTTTTTTTTCATTTCTTCCTTTCTTTCTTTCCTTCTTTCCTTCCCTCTTTCCTTCCTACCTTGCTGTCCTTGTTTCACTCTTTCTTTTGCTACATCATTCTTTCATTTTATTTTGCTTTCAGACTGGTTTTAACCCTTTCCATCGTCTACAGAAGATGAGCAATTTATTTTCCATGCCAATTTTGTTCAACTGATAATCTAAGTAAAAAATTAATTGCAAGCTTACAATGACAGAGAGAGGAGAGGAGAGGAGAGGAGAGGAGAGGA
>NC_034409.1:18018787-18033891 GCF_002078875.1 Numida meleagris | reverse complement strand
GGAAGGGAAGGGAAGGGAAGGGAAGGGAAGGGAAGGGAAGGGAAGGGAAGGGAAGGGGAAAATAAAGGTTTTTTTGCAATGTGAGGACACCTGAAAATTATTATTCTCTTTTAATTTAATAGAGTATCAAGTATATCAACTGGAACATGCTGAGATTCTTAATCACAGACAATTAGGCCAAATCTTTCGTTGCCTACTGTCTCTGTGTCACTTGTGAAGTCACAGTACAATTTCCTCTTCTCTTGTTACAAATGAAAAAGAAGACTTCTACTATTTTATTTTATTAAAAATTCACTTTTTGCAGTGTTATTGACAATTACAACTGACCTTACACCATTAATTGTATAGGTGTACCTTTAGAAAGCTGAACATGAAGGACACCCTCCTGAGAGCCCAAGAGCTCTCCATTCCCCAGCAAAAGAAATCGAGCAGAGGAGGCAGGCGACCGGCATGGCTGAGCAAGGACCTGCAGCTTAAACTGAGGGAAAAGAGGGAAATGTATGCAAAGCGGAAGCAGGGTTGTGTAGCCTGGGAAGAATATAGGGCTGTTGTCCGCATGTGTAGAGATAGGATCAGGAAAGCCAAGGCGCAGGTAGAGATGAACTTGGCCAGGGATGTGAAAAATAACAAGAAGTGGTTCTACAGGTACATAGGCAAGAGAAGACAAGTCAAGGAGAGTGTTTCCCCTCTGGTAAATGAGGATGGAGAATTGGCCTCCTCAGACGTGGAAGAAGCTGAGGTGCTCAATGAGTGCTTTGCCTCGGTCTTCACTAGTGGTCAGGCTCCCCGTGTCTGCCAGGACCCTGAACCTCGAGGTGTGGGTGAGAGGAGCGGATTTTGTCCCACTGTAACAGTGGAACAAGTTCGAGACCTCCTCTTGAAACTGAATGTGTTGAAGTCCATGGGGCCGGATGACATCCATCCTAGGGTTCTGAGAGAGATGGCTGATGTGGTTGCCGAGCCGCTCTCCATCATACTTGAAAAATCATGGCTGTCCGGTGAAGTCCCCAGTGACTGGAGAAAGGGAAACATTACTCCCATTTTTAAGAAAGGGAGAAAGGATGACCTGGAGAACTACAGGACAGTGAGCCTCACCTCTGTGCCTGGGAAGATCATGGAGCAGATCCTCCTAGAAGGCACATACGTGACAAGGAGGTGATCCGAGACAGCCATCATGGCTTCACCAAGGGCAGATCTTGCCTGACCAATCTGGTGGCCTTCTACAATGAAGTGACGGCATTGGTGGATGGGAGGAGGGCGATGGATGTCATCTACCTGGACTTCTCCAAAGCCTTTGACAGGGTCCCTCATCACATCCTTCTCTCCAAATTGGAGAGGTATGGATTTGAAGGATGGACTGTTCGGTGGGTTAAGAACTGGTTGGCTGGTCGCAGCCAAAGGGTTGTGATAAATGGTTCTATGTCAGGGTGGAGGCCGGTCACGAGTGGTGTCCCCCAAGGCTCAGTCCTGGGACCGGTGCTCTTCAACATCCTTATCAATGACATAAATGATGGAATCGAGTGCACCCTCAGCAAGTTTGTGGACGACACCAAGATGAGTGGTGAAGTCGATACATTGGAGGGAAGGGAAGCCATCCAGAGGGACCTGGACAGGCTGGACAAGTGGGCCCACGAGAACCTAATGAGGGTCAACAAGGCCAAATGCAAGGTGCTGCACTTGGGCTGGGGCAATCCCAGGTATTTATACAACCTGGGGGAAGAAGTACTTGAAAGCAGCCCTGCAGAGAGGGACTTGGGGGTCCTGGTGGACGAGAAGCTGGACATGAGCCAGCAGTGTGCACTGGCAGCCTGGAAGGCCAACTATGTTCTGGGCTATGGAAGGCCAACTATGTTCAGAGGAGTGGTCAGCAGGGAGAGGGAGGTGGTGGTCCCCCTCTACTCGGCTCTTGTGAGGCCCCATCTGGAGTACTGTGTCCAGGCTTGGGGCCCCCAGCACAAGAAGGACGTGGAGTTCTTGGAACGAGTGCAGAGGAGGGCGACCAAGATGATCAGAGGGCTGGAGCACCTATCCTATGAGGAGAGGTTGAGGAAACTGGGCTTGTTTAGTTTGGAGGAGAGAAGGCTCCAGGGAGACCTCATTGTGGCCTTCCAATACTTGAAGGGAGCGTATAAACAGGAGGGGGATTGATTGTTTGTGAGGGTGGATAGCGATAGGACAAGGGGGAATGGTTTTAAGCTGAGACAGGGGAGATTTAGGTTAGATATTAGGAGGAAGTTTTTCACACAGAGGGTGGTGACGCACTGGAACAGGTTGCCCAGGGAGGTTGTGGATGCCCCGTCCCTGGAGGCATTCAAGGCCAGACTGGATGAGGCTCTGGGCAGCCTGGTCTAGTGGTTGGCGACCCTGCACTTGGCAGGGGGGTTGAGACTCGATGATCTTTGAGGTCCTTTTCAACCCAAGCCATTCTATGATTGTATGATTCTATGATGAACTATGGTGTTTTCTGGATGTATTCTGCATTGTTGTGAGACTTCTTCTGCACACTGATATATTAAAAGATTTGCTGTTAATTTCATTAGTAGAAAGATGAAAATCTTGTTGTCTAACTCTAATGGACTTAGAGCCTTACATAGTCTTCCTCATTCAATCTTAAACAGGCAAGCACTCTCAGCTCTGACAGACAGTTTATCTGCAGTTTCAAATAGCATTTGATAAACAAAAATTGTGATAAAGTTTTCAAACTTACAAATCTAGTTCGACTTCAACTACAAAGCTAGAAAGTTATGTTACTTAAAAGTCTCTCAGATCCAACTGAACTACTAAAGCACAAGTTTCCAACTGTGTTAACATGCTGTTACTGTTACTTTTTCCACTAAAATTTTAGATGACATGAAAGCAGTAATTAAAAAATATACCTCATTCTCCTATTAATGAGGAAGTCGTCAGATTGGATAAACTGAATGTGGATATCAGATGTGCACACACACAGAGACTAGAATATTATTTTGATTAATTTACTGTTTATATATCTTTATTTGAAATGCTATCTTTGCAAGACTAATGTTGAAAATAATCCTGGGATTATGTGCTTCTGATTCCTAGACTTGATTCTTAATTCACTTCCTTTAATTATCAAAGAGAAACATTGATCTATCATTTTGTGATCTATCAGTCGCTTATTTCAGTAAGATGTCTTTACTTCTCCAGAGTCATAAAAATATCAAAAGAACATTTATTTTGTCTAAAAGAAAGAATAGGGGATGGATGCCATACATTTTTCCAGTTAATAAGATCTATAACATTTTCTTATTTGATATAAGAACTTATAAGAACTTCAGAAGTTGTCTCTGGAATTATTATCATCCTGAAAATTTAAGATATGCCTGAAATAAATTAGATGCTAATCATACCTTTTCCTGTAAAATAACCAGATAAAGAAATAAAAAGCTAAATGATTTCCTAACAATCTAAAGAATACACAAGAAAAGTAATGTGCTCTTGTTCTAAGACACTAATATATATATATATAGTTTAGAAATAATTTTCTGCTATGAAGGTTTAATGATTTGGAGAAATGCTATTTATAAATATAACAGCTGGGAGTATTTTCTTCTAATTCTACTTTTCATCAGACCAATATATCAGTTTTTTCAAGTAAATCACACTTTGGATATCTTCCAGTACTACCAGTTACCTCCTAACAAGTTGTAACTATCTTTTGCATTAAAAAAAAAATAAAAACCAGAAAATTTTTATGTGTGCACCATTGCAGGATTTTTATATTTTTTTTTTCTGCCTTTAAAATCAGGGACTTGTAAATTCCATTTCCAGAAATCCTTTGCAATCAAATGCTACAAACTGTTGAATTTTCTTTTCTTCCTTTTTTTTTTTTTTTAAGTAACAATACAGCTTAAATTATATAGACTTAATCTCCTGTTGATTTTATATAAGAATATTTCAAGTAAAATTTGTGCATTGCAGGCCTTTCGGATATATTCATGTATTGATCAGCATGATCAGTTTTATTTAATATAATAAAAAGAAAATACGGACCTACAAGTCTATTCATATGTATAATGGTTTATTTGGATTTGTTAGCTTATGAGTGCAAACACTCTACATGATAAGGAATGTTTAGCTTGCAATGACAGTGCTAGTGGCATCTGGGATAGCTTATCTATAAGATTAAAGTGAAAATCTGTTTAATAAAATTCACACTGTACTAAAAGTGAAAATTAATTCTAACCAACTTTAAAGTTACATCAAAGAATTCAGTATGTAAATTCTTTGCTCAAATCTAAACACTAAATGACCAGGTGCACAAAGATATTGACCTTAACTTTTAAAGTCTTCAGATATAATACAATTTTGTCAGAATTGTGTTCTAACAGCAACTGAGTGACCTGCACTGATACTCAAACATATACTAGTGAAAAGCAGTATCCCTGTTCAAGTTGAGAAGTAACTATTATGATTACCTTATAGAAAATAGTCAAAAATAAGCTGTAGTTTGATATTATCACTCTTTATCATTCCAGATAAAACGTATTTTTTGCATGCAATACAGTCAAGATTTTTGTTACTGTCTACTAATGTCTACTTAACTAAAATCTTTTTTTTTATGTTAAAAGCAAACTATCTTACGAAAATTTTAGTTCCTACAGAATAAACAATGCATTTTTTCCTTTATTTGCATTAAATTCAGCAGGCATTTTTGAGTAGATTTCTTTTTTTATGTATAAGATGATAACAATGCAATTAGGATTTTTTTTCAAAACTGTGATTGTAAAATTGACCTTATTAAAATTCCACTTCCTCCATAATTAAAAAAAAACTAATTACTTGTAGTGATTGAACCAGAAATGACATTTTCAGTTCATTAATATTCAACAAATTGTTTTTGAAGATGTTCTTGCATGGTTTATAGTCAGTCTTCAGCATTTATGTTCATTTCTTATTTAAAAGTCATCTGGAATAATACTTTGCATTTTAATAAGACATATCTTTATGAATTGACTTTATTTATAAGGTTTTTAATTGCTAATTAATGTGTGAAAATATCTGTCTTCTGCAATATTTGTAACACATGAAGTGAAAGGTGAATGTAGTAGAACAATTCACACATGCTGCATCACTCTAAATAGGCATGAAAGGTACAATATTTCCCATCTATAAATTTCCATTATCCTTTCTAGAAATGTCAAAATCAGATTTAATATATCGCAGTATTGTGCACCTGAAAAAAGAAGTCAGTTCATCTAACATCACAAAGTAGAGTCAAATCAAAAAAATGATGTATGGACTATTTTATTAACCAGCAAATACAACCATTTCAAGGTGTATACTGCTTATATTATCTGATGTAATCACATTTGTATTTATATCATATATCCAATATAATTCTCTTTATAGATCTTTGAATATATGGGCTTATATTTATAACTTTGAAATGCAAATCCTATGATGTCCGTTTCAGTAGTCCAAGCTCAGACAGAGCTCCGTAGAGATTTCCCTTCTGATAAGGATGAACCACAAGCTGGAGCTTTTACAGGTAGGTATCAAATTGCCAATAAAAACTGGCAGGTGAAGTAATTTTGAGTGACAAATCTGCAACAGAAGTTGAGCTGAAACAACTGTGCACACTTCCTATCGTCAAGCAAACAATCTTCATATTATCTTGGGATTTTTATTTCCATAAGTACATATAAATTTTGGATACCTTTGCTTCTGTCTGTTCCTTCCTCTTTCAGATATTTATTGGCACATATCCTCTAGAATTACCTCCAAACTTCTTGGTTTTACGTCCTTTTTCCTGACAGTCCCTACTTTTAGAATGTTTCTGTTAGGTCTGCGCAAGAATCCAGGCTGCAAACCAAGGCCAGTAGCTTCTAGGAGAATATTGGAAAATTAGATCCAAATATGATCATTTTTGAGAACATTCTGTGAAACACAGAAGCCTATTAGCATGCAAATGATTTCTCCTCATTCAGGTAGGAACTGATATTCAAGCACTAAAATTAAATTCTCATGAATTTTACTATGTGACTCACACTGATTTGAATGGGAATGAAGCACCTAGATAGTGACTAGATGCCTACATTTTGAAAATCTGAACAATCTGATTCCTTATTACATATCATTTCCTGACTGTATCTATCGACATATATATCTCATGACAGTTTAGAAAATTCTTAAGTAAAAACAAATGCCATCACTCTATTTGAAAGATTTCATTTTAAAACAGCTGTAAGTTCCTTATTTTTCAAACTTCTGATGTATGCAGAAGTTTTCCGTTTTTTTTTTTTTTTTTTTTTTAATACGCATATTAATGTAGCCAACTCTTTCTCTTTTTTATTGAATAAAATATCCTGGGGGTATTTATTAGAATAGTCTAACTGATTTGTACACATGCACAGTAACTCTAAGAGTAGAAAAAGAAAAAAAAAAAGGGAAAAGGAGAAGTAAACCTTTCTTTAGCTCTATAGTCACACAGTACACACGATGGATCTAAGGTTTTAATCTTGACATATCAGGAAAATTACTTCTATTACAGTTTTGAAATAATAATGATTTTTCTCAGTTCATTTCCACTGCAATCAATTAAATTAATGTTGTTGTAGTTTATGTATAAGGTATATAATTAAAATTTGGAACTGGATGCTATTAGAAAACCTTGCAGAAGTATATAGGATGCCCCACTTTTGTTCAGGAGAAAAAAAAATATAATTTGCCAGAGACTTTGTAATCCACCATGAAAACTTAATGACCTAATTTTTATACAACACTTTGGACCACATTCACAACAGTACAACAGGAACATGGGCTGACATTTTGGAAAAAGTGTGTGTCTCATGATAATAACATAAAAGCACTGAGAAACAAAACAATGAGGCACTTACAAACACTATTCTTTGTAAGAAATGCAAAAAAAAAATTTGGCATTCAGAAATTAAGATTTTCTCTCTTAAATTTAATGAGATAAAGTGTATTGGCCTAAATCTCCGAAGGTTTTGAAAGCATATTAGGAAGCAGCAGTACAACTCCTTATATTGTTATCAAATGCTGTTAATTTCAAATATTTTACTGAAATCAGAATTTACTGAATTTTCAGCTTGTTTTAAAAGAGGAAAGGGTAATGTATTTTATCCCAAAGGGTAAAACTTCCAAAGATTTCTAATGCCTGTGACTTTTAAGTACCTAAGGAAAGTCTTCTTTAATACAGATTGTGAAAGTTTAAAATAAACTGATAATAATAATAGCAGTAAAGGTAAGGGTACGACTGAAGAAGCCTGACATTCTACTAAATTATTATCCAGTGTAAACCATGTGCAAAGCAAAAATCCCATTATCCTTCATGACTGAATATGGTACTCATCCTAGCCACCTTCAGAATGAACTTTTTATCACTTTCTTTGTTACTAAATTATTTTGTTTTTCACCATTCTTACAGTCTCTCTGATAGAAATTAGTAAGTGGGTCTAATCAAATAGCTGAGATTTACTCCCACATCTCATTCTTCACTCATTTTTTTCATGTGTCAAATGCAGTCACAAGCAGATTTCATACAGGTTAGTTTACTCTGTCTTTTTAAAAAGTTTTTTGATGTTGCTGACTACTTGAAGGCTGCTCTGAAAGTAATACCTCCTTTTTTATTATATCAGCCCATGCCACCAGAGGTAAATGGTGGTATAGCAGTAGAGCTTGACCCTTCCCACAAATATTCTTCTACGTTTTGTTACTGTGTGACAGATGGCAGCACAGGGGCAGCCTGACATGGAAGTGCATATGAAGTTAAGTTGTGTCATTGAATTCCTCCATGAGGAAAAGAATTGCACTTATTGATATTCACTGATGCTTGATGAATGTTTATGGAGACCAAACAGTGGATGTGAGTACAGCAAGGCGCTGGGTGGTGTCTTTCAGAAGTGCCGTTGACAGCAGTGGGTCACCTCCACTGACTCAGACTTTTACGAGTGCAGCATGTTCATTGCTGATGAAAATGCATAGCTCATGGTGGTATTCTTCCCGAATACTGACTTGCAGATTTAGCAGTCATGTCCTAGGTCAAAGAATACACTCATGATAGAGCAACTTGAAAGTGCCTGGCTGAATAATAATAATTACGATTAGTGAAATACTTTACAAAAAGGATGGCTGATGGGTTTGCCAATCTTGGAATATGTTATGATTGATGATTAATGCTTAGGTCTGCAAATTTCATCTTTATCATTTAAATTAACACTTCAACTTAATTTAAAATACAAAGTTGAACACCAAATGTGCGGCCAGATCCCTGGTTATTGCATACTATTCCATACTTATCAACTTTATCACTTCTTATTATGAAGCAAGTTGTTATATTCAACTTTCAGAGTTCATACAAAGTAAACATAAAAACAAGCAAGCAAACAAACTTTGGGTTACTTTTTTTTGGGGGGGAAGTGTTTTCTTGTTGGTTTGAGAAAAGCATAAAATATGACCTGAAAACAGGTGTAAATCAGACATTTTAAATGTTCATATTTTCATTAGGAAAAATTAGATGCTGTTTTCTGCCATGAAAAATCATACCTGAAATAATCAGAAACTATGTCTTCATGTACACTGTGGAGAATAGTTATCCTTCATCTCATAGGAAAAGAGCACATAGGAAACATACCTCATAGGAAAGGAGCTATGAAAAGAAGATGATGTATCATATTCAGAGCTGTTTTTATAAATATTTTTTGAAAAGTTTTCTATGTTTTTGGATTTTCTGTAGACTGGCAGTTTGTCTTTTAATCCATTCCTGATCAAATGGACATAGTTAATTTTTTAAAAAAAATATAAGAATCTGAATAATTTGCTTTGTTAGCAAAAAGAATTGCCTCCAGGTCTAAATAACCTCATACATCAATAATTTATTAAGTATGCCTTATTTTAATCCACAGCACTGCATTTCTAAGTTGTGGTGTCTCTTCTAATTTTAGATATATCGAAAAGAAAATTTATCACAAAGAAAAAATTTGCATAGATAAGCAAATATTAATGTTAATGCAACAACACTAAGCATTGGAATGGATAAAATGAATAGACCAACCATAGAATTATAGAATGGCTTGAGTTGGAAGAGACCTTAAAGTTCATCTATTTCCAACACCCTTGCCATGGGCACTCACCAGATCAGGTTTCCCAAGGCCCCATTCAACCTGGCCTGAATATCTCCAGGGATGGGGCACCCAGAGCTTCTCTGGGCAACCACTTCCAGTGCCTCATCACCTTCTCAGTGAAAAATTTTCCCCTGACCTCTAATATAAATCTCTCCTCTTTTAGTTTAAAACCATTTTCCCTTGTCCTATCACTATCTACCTGTGAAAATAGTTGACTTCCTTCCTATTTGTAATCTCCCCTCAACTACTGGAAGGGCACAAGGAGGTCTCCAAGAGCCTTCTCTTCTCCAAGCTGATTAAGCCCAGCTCCCTCAGCCTTTCTTCATAGGAGAGATGCTCCAGCCTTCTGATCATCTTTGTAGCCCTCCTCTGGACCTGCTCCAACAGCTCCACATCTTTCTTGTGTTGGGGGCCCCCAGGCCTGGATGCAGTACTCCAGATGGCACCTCACAAGGACAGAGTAGAGGGGGACAATCACCTCTCTCTCTCTGCTGACCACTCCTCTTTTGATGCAGCCCGTGATACAGTTGGCCTTCTGGCCTGCAAGTGCACCCTGTTGGCTCATGTCTGCTTTTCCATCCGCCAGGACTCCCAAGTCTTTTTCTGCAGGGCTTCAAGCCCTTCAAGTCCCTCTGGATGGCATCCTTCCTTCTGCTGTAACAACTGTACCACTCAGCTTGATATCATGAGCAAACTTGCTGAGGGTGTATTCAATCCCACTGTCTAGGTCATAAATAAAGATGTTAAAATAGAAACAGTCCCAAGACAGACCCCTGGGGGAACATCACTCTTCACCAGCCTCCACCTGAACACAAGGTTGATCACAACCCTATGGCTGACACCACCCAATTTTTTATCTACCAAACAGTCCAGCCTTCAAATTCACATCTCTCTGATTTAAAGATGTGGTGTGGAATCATGTCAAAGGCCTCGCACAAGTCCAGGTAGACAACTTTGCCCTTCCTTCGTCACTGATGCTGTCACTCCATCATAGAAAAAAAGAGAGCTTTGTTTCCTATTGTGAAATCCTGCTGCTACTGGCTAGAGCATCCTGTATCTGTGAAGTAGTAAAGAAGAGACTTACAAACATTTAATATAATTTTGAGCACGACTGAGTCCTGGTAAGATTCCTACATTAAAAACAAGTCTAGTCTTCAGAGAAAGGTGATGCAGGATGGAGCTCTCTGCTCACTCAGCTCACAATAAATCAGGCACAAGGCCTAGAGCACTCTGCAAGGTCAGGAAAGTTACACAAAATTACAGGTGGAAATGGAATGAGGTCCGCTGCTCTCTGGATCGTTCTCACATGTTCAAGCACACACACACACACACACACAAATATATTGTGTGAATGAACATGTTTAATTAGCCTACAGTTAGAATTTGAGACTGGTTTTGCGTTGTACTAACTTGTCTGAGTGGCATCTTGGCTCAGTTAAACAGATCAAATTGCAATTGACCTGACTGTTTTCTTGAGATAAAAAGTCAGTGCTGTCATCTTTTTGTGGAGATAATTATACTTTTTTTACAGTGTTTTCTCTATTACTAATCTGCATTGTAAAAAAGTAACTGTCACCTCCTTTTCATCCATATGCGTAGGTTTGACACAAAGCCAGTACGGCAGCTATGAAATGTGCCTGCAAGGACAGAATAGACTACTGCACCCTTCTTGGGACATCTGATATTCTGAATTTCTATAAAAATTTCAGTTTATTTACTCTAAATTATTGTAATTGCTATATAGAAAGAATAATGCAAAACTTCAGTAAAATAGGAAATTAAGAAGAAAAAATAATCCAGGTATTACATCAGCTTTATAAGAATCTATAATCATGATGAGTAAATGCCCAAAGTAAATCAGAATTTTGCAGTGTCCTTCTGCCACAGCATTCAGAATATCTAAAAATATTTAGTGAAAGTAATTTGTCCCTCATGTGATTCATTTTGTTATTTTTAATGTGTTGTGCATTTTCTAATGGCATCCCTCAACTTTGATCTTTTAGATGTTTGAGCTATGTAGGGTTTTCAAAACAACATAAAGACTGTATTTCAATTGCATTTATTATAATGACATTATCTTCTGAACTAAAGATGACCTGCTTTGATCATGTACAATCAAATTATAGATGGAAGAGAAAAAAAATCTCAAAAAAAAAGAATATTTGACTAAAGTTTGTCTCTGATATTCAAGGACAGAGGATAAAAACCATCACCGAGAATAGGAGAATTTAACTTATATAAAGTATGATGGAAAAATATAATCTTCTAAGATTTCCTAAGATTTCCTCCACAGAATCTTACACAAATTACATACCTGAGATTTTCAAAAGCAATTTGTGTTTTCCATAACCTCCATAACCTATTTCTATCAAATTATCTCAGAAATTTTCATTAGACAAATGTGAACACATCATATACATGGACCTAAGGATTTATTATTAGTATAATAATGTTTTAAAAGTCAGACAGCCCAACTTTTATAATTAATACAGAAAGCCATCGTTAATGATACCAAGTTCATCCCTCTGATTATCGAGATGAACTCAGGCCAGCACTGAGACCTTGTTCTATCAGATAAGTGCAGAATGGTTTTCTATTAGGAATGTCAAGATAATATATACTGGATTATACATACTCAGAAATAACTGACTTTTATTTATGTATCACTATGCTCGTGGTAATTTAATTTATACTGATTTTATCTTTCAAACTTACCTGTTCACAAAGTACAGTTCTAAGCCGGTGGCCATCCCTGTTCATATAGTGTATGTATGTCCTTTTCTTGAATAACAAGCAAATGAAGAGTCCTACTGTCTTGGATATAGGCTCAATATTTGATTAACATGAAGAGATTTAGTATTACATATATATGATGCTTTAGATTTTAATTATAGACTCATAGGATATTCTGAGTTGGAAGGAACCCACAGGGTTTACTAACTGCAATTCTTGGCTCCACACAGGACCACCCAAAATTCAAACCGCAAGTCTGAGTGTGCTGTCCAAACACTTTTTGAACTTGTCAACGGTTTACAGGCGTTAGGCCCGATTCCGTGACGAATGGGATGGGGGACCCACGGACCCACGCCCCAGGAAAAGGGAAAAGGGGAAAAGGGTAAGGAGATGGCCCTGGGAGCAAAGAACAGCGGCAACAATCTGAGGAGAAACAAACTAATTTACTAAATAAGATATCGGAATGCAAAACAACACACTATAATACAATATAATTACAGTTTAAGCTGATAAATCCAATACAGAGAGAGAGAATGTCCCAAAATCAAGGTAGGCTTTACTCTACTACCGACGATAAGACGGCTGGAGAGTGAGGTGCTGCCAAGACGAGAGACGGCAGAAAAAGGGCCGAGGTCTCGTGATCTGCAAGTTTTTATACTGCGAGCTTTTATCTTTTCCCTCCGGCTGGAAAATGGTAACAGAGGAGCAAAGTACCGTGGGGAATGTAGTAGTTCTTCTCTCTGAGAACCAGGTACATTCACTACATGATGTTATGATGTGGAGTACCAATAACCGAAAATCATAAAACCATGACAGAACTCCAGCAAGCTCAGTGCCATGACCACTTCCCTGGAGTCCTGTTTCAGGGCTCAACCACTCCCTCAGTGAAGAACGTCCTAACATCCAACAGGAACATCCTCTGATGCATTTTCATGCCATTCCCTCAGGTCCTGTCACCGATCACCAAAGAGAAGAGATCAGAGTCTCCCCCTCCACTCTCCCTAATGAGGAAGCTGTTGACTGCAGTAAAGTCATCCCTCAGCCTTCTTTTCTCTAAACTGAACAAGCCAAGTGACTCCAGCTGTTCCTCACAAGTTTTGCACTGTACACCCTTCACCATCTTTGTTGTCCTTCTTTGAATGCTCTCCAACAGTTTTATGTCTTTCTTATATTGCAGTGCCCCAAACTGCACACAGTGCTCAAACTGAGGTTGTACAAGTGCAGAGCAGAGTGGAAGAATACCTTCACCTGACCAGCTAGCAGTACTGAGCCTTATGTACCCCCAGGGTATGGTTGACCCTTTTGGCAGCCAGGGCACTCTTGACTCATATTTGACTTGTTACCAATCAGAGCCCCCTGATCCCTCTCTGCAGAGCAGCTCTCCAGCCTCTCATCCTTCAGTCGGCACCTATACCCAGAGGTGGCCCATTCTGGGTGCAGAATCCAGGACCTGCTCTTGTCAAATTTCATGCAATCAGTGATTGTCCAGGCCTGTAAGCTGTCAAGACCTTTGTGTCATTCATGTTAGTTATGACCAGTGACTGCACTGTCTCACAAGTGTTTTCCAATGTCATCTTCTCTATAATTTCACCAGGCACTTAGGTGAAAGGAAGAGAAAACTAGAGAGGAGTCGTTTCATCTTGCCTTTCTATGAAACTGTAGGCTTGTACAGCATTCTGCCTAGGTTTTATATTCCAACATAGTAGGGTTTAAGATGTGATTCAGTATTCCCTTTTCCACTCAGCCTACCTCCATTTTTCTTGTCTCAAAAGTCATGTGAGACTGATAAATCCCAGTATGTGTGAGCGCTTGTTCAGATTTCTAACAAGCATTTATTTCCAACCTTCTTTTTTGGCCCTTCTTACTTGATATTGACAGAAAAAAAATAACAATGTTATATCCATTATCATAAATATCAAGGAGATATTAATCCTCAAGGACGAATTATCTGTATTACTGTGTGAAAATCTGTCAGCAAAACAAACTTGTTTCTTATTTATTGCTCATCACTCTCGTGAAGCCACCAATAAATTGTTCAAAGATAGAAAAGCCATGTGATTTAGCTAAATGATGACAAGGCTCAGTGTATTGCAGAACTAACCCTTTACTGAGGCACCCAAAAGTTTGATTTGGCTTGGCTAAACAGATCAAATAGTAATGTATGCCAAATACATTTATAAAAATGAAAGCCGATTTGTGAGCAGAAATAAATAAATCAGTAATGGTAATAAATAATTGAACATGCCCCAATTTAACGTCTGAACTATGCCCTCACCTTTAGAAGCAGTTCCACCACACCAGCACTCAGGCAAAATGACAGTATCAAATTGGGCAGCTTTTCCTGATGTTGGCTCCTAAGCTATCAGATCTGAAGCTTTGAAGTCTTCAAGACTGTTAACAGCTTTCATGAGAACTAAAATGCACTTGAGCTAAAATGTTGCAATTATTTATATTAATTTAATAGCTCTGGAAGCCAAGTTCTACTCTCTGTTTCACTGGTGCTATACCACTAAATTTAATGGAACTCAATAGATGTGAGGGAAGAACTTGGTCTTTTTTTTTTTTTTTTTAAAAAGCTATTTTCTTTCCACCTACTGTTTCTTACTTCTTCTCATTTAGAATAAAAATCAGAATTAGGTAAATTCTGCTTATAAGTGAGTTTACTTTTTTTTTTTTTTTAAGACAGATGTGAGAGCTTTGATTAATTTGATTTTTTTTTTTTTAGGAAGAGATTTAGATATATTATGTATGTATTTATGTATCCATGCCTATACACATGTGTATATTTATATGCATAGACATTCACATTTATATATTTTTATCAGAGAATCATCATAGAATCAAAGAAGTACAGAAACGTTTGGGCTGGAAGGGACCTTGAAGATTATCTGGTTCCAACTCCCCTGCTGTGGACGGGGACGATTCCCGCTAGGTCAGGTTACCCAAAGCCCTATCCAGCTAACAGTTAACACTTCCAAGCGGGAGACATCCACAGTTTTTCTGGGACATTTGTTTCAGTGCCTCACCAGCATAATCATTGTCATGGTTTTATGATTTTTGGTTATTGGTATTCCACATCATAACATCATGTAGTGTATGTACCTGGTTCTCAGAGAGGTCTACTACATTCCCCACGGTACTTTGCTCCTCTGTGTCAACGGTTTACGGGCGTTAGGCCCGATTCCGTGACGAAGGGGATGGGGGACCCACGGGCCCACGCCCCAGGAAAAGGGAAAAGGGGAAAAGGGTAAGGAGATGGCCCTG
>NC_034409.1:18010072-18018226 GCF_002078875.1 Numida meleagris | reverse complement strand
TATTGTATTATAGTGTGTTGTTTTGCATTCCGATATCTTATTTATATTGTATTATAGTGTGTTGTTTTGCATTCCGATATCTTATTTAGTAAATTAGTTTGTTTCTCCTCAGATTGTTGCCGCTGTTTCTTTGCTCTCAGGCCCATCTCCCTACCCCTTTTCCCTTTTCCTGGGGCGTGGGTCCGTGGGTCCCCCATCCCATTCGTCACGGAAGCGGGCCGAATGCCCGTAAACCGTTGACAGTCATGAAGATTTTATTCCTTATATCAATCTAAATCTACCCTCTTTCAGTTTAAAATCATTACCTTCTTGTCCTGAAGCCTTCTCTTCCCCAGGCTGAACAACAACTCTCTCAGTCTGTCTTTATGGGATCTTCATCATGGCCCTCCTCTATACTCACTCCAACAAGTCCACGTCTCTCTTATGTTTGAGGCCCAAGAGCTGAATCACCTCCCTGACCTGTTGGTCACACTCCTTTTGATGCAGCCCAGAATATAGTTGCCTTTCTGGCCTGCAAAGCACAAACTGCTGGCTCATCTTGAGCTTCTCATCAATCAGCACACTCAAGTCCTTCTCATCAGGCCTGCTCTCAATACGTTCTCAGCCCAGCCTGTGTTTGTGCATGGGATAGCCCTGGCCCAGGTGCAAGACCAAGTACTTGGACTTGCTGATCCTCATGATGTTCACACAGGTGCACCTCTCAATTCTGTTAAAGTCTCTTTAGATGGCATTCCTTCCAGTGTATTGATCATATAATTCAGCCTGGTGTTGTCTGCAAACTTATTGAGTGCACCCTCAACCCTACTGTCCATGTCACCTAAAAAAGTGTTAAAAAATGCTGATTACAATACTGACCAATGAGGAATGCTGTTCACCAGTGGTCTCCTCCTGGATATTAAGCCGACCTGGATATTAAGCTGCTGACCACAGCAATTTGTGGGTGACCATCTAGTCAATTCCTTATCCACCAAGTGGTCCATTCATCAAAACCACATCTCTCCAATTTAGAGACAAGGATGTTGTGCTTGGCAGTGTCAAATACAAGGCATAAGACCAGATAGATGATGGCAGTTGCTCTTCCCTTTTTCATCAATGCTGTAAATCCTGCCAAAGACAGCCACAAATTTTGTCAGGCATGACTTGTCATTAGTGAAGCCAACTACATCCTGGGCTGCATTAAAAGCCTTCTAAATTTCCTTTTACAATGTTTCTAAGCAAGGATAGAAATGGTTGCAAATTCAAAACAACTCTTTGTAAAAGACTGAATATGCATTGAAAAGATATTTAATCCTTTACTTTAAGAAAATTAAAAGGCTTCTTTATTTTCCATCCATATTATACATTACTGTACCTGTCCAAGCTAAGAAAGGGCACAAAAGTCTTTACATGTCCATGAGCTTATCAGACACAAATTTCCAAAAAAAAATTTATCAGACAGTATAATTTGGTGAGAATGCTCATACACTTTGTATCTTACTGTATAGCATATCTATGTGATCCAGTGATTAAAGTCTAATTTATTCTTTTTAATATCTACTGGTGAAGACAGAATCAAATGAATTTCTTCTCTCCTGCTGCTAAACTCTGTGAATAATCTTGTCATCTTAAGCAAATGATCTTACCATTTAGATTAATGGGATCTTTATGGACCATTTTTGGTTTTCTTCAAAACCAATAAATACAATTCCAGTTTGTTTGAACGTTTACAATTCTTTTCTGATCTTCAATATAACAACTCAGAAGATGTGTAAAGATTATTTCCTTTTGAGTTCTGATTGACTGTGAGTTCTGGATAGGTTACACTGCTAATAATAGAAGCAAAGGAAGCCAAATTTTGTTTATATCTCCAAACAGCAGCTATTTAAGCTTTTTTATTTTTCCTTTTGACTTCTAGGATTCATTAAAATATTTATAATGGCACTTTGTCATCTTACTGTACACAGTTACAAAACAAACAAGAAAAAACAAAACAAAACAAGATTTGAAAAATAATATTTCATGTTTTTTTTCTGTTGTTTTACAGCTATCAACACTATGAAAAGTATTTTCCAATAGCAGGAAATATTTAAAGAAGCTACTACTTATCTATTTTTCTACTAAATCATTGAGAAGCTTTAGTCTTACAAGAGCCCTTCAGGTTTTCCATATACCCACAAATGCTCACATTTCTATCTGTAAAGGTTTCTGTTCACGTATATATATCACACTTTTTCCTCCTTAATATGAATAATATGTAGTAAATAATATAGTAGAATAACGTCCAAAGATTATTGTGTTATAGCAAAATCCGTAGATACCTGTCACAAACAGTAGATATAGTCAGTTTCAGGGAAGTATTATCAACATGCCCACTGAAGAGAGACTTCCTATGTATCTTCGTAAAAATAAAACATAAATAGTCATACTTGTGTCTAATTGACCTAAACATTTTTTAGAAATATTTTCTAACTAGGAGGAATACTCAGACATGCCCATCTTATCTTTCTGTCAGTTCTACCAGTTTTTTATTATCTGCAAATTTACTGAGGTTGTACCACGTCATAATGTCCACATCATTAATGAAGACTTCAAACTGATTTCATCCCAGTATGACACCCAGGACACATTAGTAGTGACAAGTTTACAGCTGGAGTTTGTGCTACTGATCATAGTCCTTTGGGTCAGCAGCTCAGTCAGTTTTCAGTCTGTCTCACTAAACACTTACGTAGTCCATACATCAGTACTTAGGTTTCAAAGTCCAGCCTTGTTCTGTCTTCAGTTCAATTACCAATAAAATAGCATATTGCCCACTATAATTTTTTTTATACAAGCTGCAAAAAGAAAACAGAAGAACTGGTTATAGACTTGATTAATGTTCTCAGAAACTGAGTAATCTTTATTGACAGGATGCAGCAAATAGTATTTGATCAGGCATTTTGTTTTTGTCATCTCATTGATGTGAGCTTCAGCTGGTTCCCTCATCTCATCATTAAGTTCAATAAAAGAAGTGTCTGTAATGGCCATACTTCACCAAGGCTATGTAGCTTGAAAATTCTTGTGCAAACAAAAATAATATGAAGAAATACACTTTTGTTTAAATGTGATACCTTAGAAACTATTTTTTTTTTCCTTAGGAATGACAAATATCTGAGAAAATGCTACGCATACTGAAGACTACCAAAAACAATACAGAAAATTTCTGCTGCTTAAGACAAAAGTGTTTTACTGTTTCAAGATGATCTCTGTCCTTACTTAGGATATTAGAAATACAAAATTACAGTGTTGCATATCACATAACACATTCCTTAATTCAAATGAATATAATTGATACTGGTGGTATTTTTGAAAAATTAGACTTTTTTTGTTTTAATTGTGTGGTCTGAGAATTATTTACATAAAATTAAAAACAAACAAGCAAACAAAAACATGAGTGTAAATTTGATATCAGAAAAAAATACTACAAAGAACTCAAAAAATGGATAATTGAATTAATAATCTATTTCACAATGTTTTCCAGAAATATGATTTCCAGAATCAGCTTGGATTCACTGTACAAAATTTAGCTGCTTTTATTGGCAGTGTTAACATCAACGAGTGGGAAACCTGAATGTAGCAATGCAGTATGATAGGAAGTAAAAAGTTAAATACTATTGGGATATCATTTGAATATCTCCATGTCAAAGCAAGTGGCAAGTTGGGTGACTTTATTGGCTCTTCCACTTCCATCCAAAGAAGTCCAGAAATGGCAAAATGAGACTAATAAAAACACACTTTATCTGTCCCTAAAAGTTTTGTCTTTAGAATGTGACTCATGGCCTGGCTAGCCACGTTAGGTCATGTGTCTGTTACAAACTCATTTCCTCATCCTGGATGGGATCAAAAATGTACCAATAATGGGATTGACAAAGAGGGCCCCAAGGATAGAATATGAACTCCATGATTGTTGAGATGTTGCAAATTTAGCATCTCAGAAAACTAAAGTTTCTTAATACAATGGAAAAAAAAACAAAACAGTATAAATGAATACAGAAATCCGCAGACTCTAATGTGAATTCCAGATATTATTACTTTATGATATAACTACCTCTTTTATTCTACCATCAAATTAACCAGAATTTAATATTAACACTTTGATCTCTACTTAAGCAGAATCTCAACCTGTTTATACATTTTGGGAAAGACAGTATTGAGGAGAATATAAAAGTCTGACTGAAGAGCGAGAAACAACTTCAGAAAATAACTGTACATATTTTGAACAGAATCAGGTAGTTACAAATGCAAATCAGGAGCATTTTTCATCTGTATTCAAATGCTAGTGCAGAATGGCAGGTGCTGATATTATCAATGTAATTTATACCTGCAAAGAGGCCAGTTTGCTCTAGGCTAGGGTTTGGACACAGATGGCACAGAATTGAAAGATTTCATGTTTTCCCTCCTTTTGAATTTTTCTTTATACAAATCTAATTTAGACATGAGAAATAATTAATGAGTCTGAATAAATACATTGTGGTATTTATCTGAACATAAGGTAGAACTATTTTTCTTTTATTTAGTTTTATTGGTTCTCATTCTTTGATGGTCTTCAGCTTTGGTTATAAACTCCTGTTAGTTGTTCATTTAGTTCTTTCCAAGTACATTGGTGTAATCAATGCTAGTCAAATTGCTACCTGGAATAATGACTTTTCCACTAGATTGATTTGGAACTTTTATTACTGAATTTTCTTTATGATATGAAGTGGCTATGCTATTTTGAGATCAAATCATAAAGAAAAGCAATTTAAAACCTGAGAGAGGAGACAGAAAAGAAAGGAAAGAAAAAAAAACAAGCAGACAACTTCTAGTGGTAATTTCATGCATAGAAAAAGATTTAAAAAAGGAGAACAAATACAAAGATTATTATGGAACTAAAAGGAAAGTGAGCAAGAAAAGAAGGTAGAAAAACAGATTTTTGCATCTGAGAACAAGCTTGTTCTTAAACTATTTCTAAACACTTAAAAAGGAGCTTACTGATTACAAGAATTATCAAGAGATTGTTTGTGATTTTCAATTACTTAACAGGCAGAATCAAAGTACAAATTGCCTGTTTCAATTACTGTTAAGAAGGGATAAAAGCATTTTAATTATAACCAGAATTTACCCTATTGAACAGAGATATTAAAAGAAATAATGAGTAGTCAAAAATACAGCGTCCCACTTATCTTTGTCTGTCAGCTTACCAAATATAAGCATTAAATTCAAGCAAACTGAATCAAAAAGCATAACCAAATTAATTAGCTTTACTGAATTAGCAGAACATATAAATTAGAGCCTATTTCAAAGTTACTTGAAATTCATCTTACCTTTAAAAAGATTTTAAAATGAACAATGAATGTATGGAAATGAACTGAAAAAAAAAATGGCATTCAAAGTCAGAAAATAAAATAAGATTTTCATGCTCTCAAACTGACATTTTTTTTCCAGACAAAAGATGTGTGAATCTGATAAAGATGTTATTGTGGGTAAGGACTCCTCAGCAGGAGCTCACTTTTAATTTACGAATCTCACATTATAAGGACCCAGCTGTGAGAAGTTCCTTATGGAAGTTCCCTAATGGAAAAAAAAAAAAAAAAAAAAGAACTATAAAAGCAGGAACAAGAAAGGAAAATGAAAAATAGTTTTCCTACCTGCAAGGGTAGGAACTTTGGAGACCCAACTTCCACTGTGGCATCAAAGCTAAATTGTCCAGATAACCAATCACTGATAAAGTTAAAAAGTGTCATTTGTTATTTATATTTGGCTGTTCGTGACGATTTTTATGTTATAGTCAGATTGAGACCTCTTTTCTATGTTGTGTGTATTATCTGGGTAAAAATGAAGAATCTTGCATATCAAAATTGATTAAAGCTTGGAAGAATTGTCATGTCTACTTAAACAAGAAGAAATAAGCTTTATATAAATTCAAGCTGACGTTGTTATAATTCATTATATTATTCATTTTTACTATTTCCAGACAATTTTATTTTATTATATTTACTCCCATATATCTCCAAAATGAATTCTCTTTCTTTTCTTTAAGAAAGGCCGAGCATACTGTAGATCTTTAACAAAAATTCTTGGAGAGGAGTGTCATTATTGCATTAATGGTGAATTTGTGTCATGCAATAGTAAAGCCACATGGCTTTGTGTTATTAGTAAATGTGTTATTTGTAAATGAAGAATTTGTGATAACTCAGTAAACCTTCTTTTAGAAACACAGAAAAGCATTTGTTATCATATGGATCAAAACAAAAGATTACAATTTGCCACCTTATATACTCATTTGTAGATGAATGTGCACACACATAGGAATAGAATACATTATCTCAAAATTTCATGATGATCATTTTTTCCCTGATTATAGAATAGATAGAGCAGGTGGAACAGACCAGTGATCCACTTCTCATGATTTAGTAGTAAAATAAGCCCAAAATATTTGAAATGTGGTAAGTGTACAGTTCTTGAAATTTGTTGAAGAAGGAAGAGCTTCTCCTTCAGCTACAGAAACAGGTGAATGAGTGCTAAAATTAGATCAAGATGGTTCACAAATGTAATAGTTCTTTGTAAGATAAGAAAGAAATTTGACTTCTTAAATATTCAGTACCAAATGCGGCATGTATGTAATAAAGTAGATGTCTATCCTTCCCACATGAATATTTTCATAGGATAATAATAAAAGTAGGACACAACAATTTTAAGATAGATAGAAAAGCACTGAATACGCTAAGAATTATCACTGCCTACATATACAGACACGATATCTTTACCACTTCTCTTCATAAAACACCTAGCCATTTACATCTGTTTGAACCTTCTTCAAAACAGTCTTGTTTTTAGATTTTTAAAAGTTTGTTACCAAGTAACAGCTTTAATATGAACTTTGTTATAAGTAATCAAAATAGTGATTTATAGATATATGTATATTAAGATAAGTGAAAAGAAAAAGAAAAAAGCTTCTAAGCAGAAACATGATGGGGGAGGGGATGTGTTGAATATAGGAGACAATAAATTTGATTTAGAAAATTAAAAATTTTAAAAGTAATCTATGACAGCTTCATCTTATAGTAGCAGTTCTTTTCTGTTTGTTTGTTTGTACATTTTTTTAGATTATTTACACCATACTGGAGCTAAGTTCACTGCTGATATAAATTCACTTTAAGAGGATATAATAGTGTTGACATTAAAGAAAACAATTGATAAAATTGAGAGGAACGCAATTTTTACAAAGAAGACTGCTAATTGTAATCAACAAGACGGTCACAAGGGTGAGATGGAGAGCTAAGTAGAAACATCTCAAAGAAGTCATTGAATTAAAAACTAAACTGCGAAACATCAACAAGTGTCTGCATGGAATTTAACAAATGTAAAATGATGTATATGCCTTCATTGATTTTTTTTTTTTGCCTGATTCTTGCATATAACAGCATATGTACAATCAGTTCCACTTCATCTCTACATAATCAGTTAGACAGGCAAGGCTTTTTGTGTTGCTGGAAACACTTTTGAGTAGAAGTGGGAGAGCAATTCTAAAGAACTAAATTTTAAAAATGTTGGTTCAAAAAGACAGTTTTAACACAGAGAAAGGTTACTCTTACAGAATTGCGTTTCTGTTTCATTTGTCCTACTGCAAAGTTTAAAAAAATTTCAGGACATAGCGTTACCTGCAAAATATACTGGCCACAAAATATTCCTAAACATTGTGGTTATTTTAGCTAAATAATAAGCAGTGCTGTTTACAAATAACTTAAAAACAAATCTGAGAAAAGCTTCTTACAAATAGATTGTGGGGACAGTTATCTTTGTGAATTGCATGGAAAATATTGATGCAGTTCTACCTTTACAATGCTATAAGTAGGAGTTTTGTCTAAAATATTTATGTGAGAGAGTCTACAGAAGAGATTTAAAAAATCATAGGCAGATGAGAAACATCTCAAGAGACACACCAGACCTGCAGATTAATTTTTATTGGTTTTGTTTACTTTCATGAAACACTGCCCTACTCTTTTTTTTTTTTTCAGTTATTTATGTAAAGATTTTTATCCTATGAATTTGAGGTCCTGAGGAATAAATTTTATCAGTGTTTGTACTTCAGTATGTTTTCCTTCCTTCCTTCCTTCCTTCCTTCCTTCCTTCCTTCCTTCCTTCCTTCCTTCCTTCCTT
>NC_034409.1:17857571-18009759 GCF_002078875.1 Numida meleagris | reverse complement strand
CTTCCTTCCTTCCTTCCTTCCTTCCTTCCTTCCTTCCTTTTCTTCCTTCCTTCCTTTTCTTCCTTCCTTCCTTTTCTTCCTTCCTTCCTTTTCTTCCTTTCTTCCCTCCCTCTTTCCGGTCTTCTTTCCTTCCTACCTTCCCTTCCTTTTTCTAAAATTTATGTATCACAAAGACTTCTGTATCAAATACAATAGAAAAAACTGAACAGATGAACATTCATGGGATCTTTGTAAAGTAAGATCTGACCTTCAGATAATTGTAAAAGTTGAGTGAATACATGTATAAGTGTGTGTAATAATTACTATTAAAATGTCAACATTTGATATTTACCTCTCAATACATTTTTCCTTTAAGAAACAAATCCTAGGAAAAAAGTTAATAAATCTGATAATCCAACTTATTTCCATTTTTAAATACCCTCTTAATTTTTAAAAGAAAATATGAAGTGGAGAAAGACTTGCTAAATGGTACTATACAGACAGCTGATCTGTATCTGCATCAAGCAGGAACAGGATGGATGCTAAGGACCTAGAACCACTTCGGTCACTCTATTTTTGTAAAAAACATTACAGTGGGGGGCTGCAAGGTTGTCCTCTGTGGGAGGAGACCAGGGGCTGCTCCATACTGAATGTAGTTCCTCCAAGCTGGCTTCTCCTTGGGCCCAGACAGGACACACCTAAGCCCATCAGCCAGGGTGGTGGTGCTTCAGTGAAACATATTTAAGAAAAGATAGAAAACACTGCTGAAATGGAAAAGGAGGAAACAAAAAGAGTGAGAAACAACTGAGAGAACACCAAGGTCAGAGAAGGGGAAAGAGGAGATGCTCTATGGCCAAAACAGTACTCAATGCAAAGACCATGTCAGAGCAAAAGAGTAAGGAAGAAACAGTAGAGAGAAACAGTTATGTAATGACCACCTCCCACCTACGCTACTGGGGGCTGGTAGTAGGGTGGGAGAAATCAAATGAGTGAAAGAGTGAAAATGAGCCTCAGAAAAGAGGGAGGAAAAGTCTTATTTAAATGTTTGCCTTTTTGCCTGTCATCAAGATAATTGTTTTTCGATCTATATAAATTGGCAATAAATTAAATTATTTTTTGCCAAGTTCAGTCAATTTTGCCCATACTGGTAATTGATATGCAAACTCCTAGCATTTATCTCAATCTATGAGCTTTCTCATGACTGTTTTTTTTTTTTTTTTGCTATTTTCTACCACTGTACCTATGCGTCAGAGAGAATGAGTGCGCAGCTGAGTGGAACTTTGGCTATGACCCAACACGTCAATTGATAAATAGAACCATAAGGCATTATACAAACCTAAAATGTGGTCACTGTCCCTAAAAGCTTTCAATCTGTAAGAGGAAAATCAATTTCAACAATGGCATCAGAGCTTTTCCCAGACATATGTGCAGACTGGGAGAACTCCCTGAGAGCAGCACCGCTGAGAAGGATTTGGGGTTACTGGTGGATGAAAATCTAGACATGAACCAGCAGTGTGTGCTGGCAGTCCAGAAGGCCAACTGCATCCTGTGCTGCATTAACAGAGGGGTCAGCAAGGTGAGGGAGGTGACTGTCCCCCTGTACTTTGCCCTTGTGAGGTACTATCTGGAGTATTCATCCAGGGCTGGGGCCCTCAGCACAGGAAAGACATAAAAATGTTGGAGTGGGTCCAGAGGAGGAAATTCTTTACTCAAAGGATAGTGAGGCACTGGCACAGGATGCCCAGAGATGTTTTGGATGCCCTCTCCCTGGAGGTGTTCATGGCTAGGTTGGATGAGGCCCTGGGCAGTCTGATCCTGATTAGTGGTTGGCAACTCTGCCCATGGCAAGGGGGTTGGAACTAGATGAACTAGTCCCTTCCAACCCCAGCCATTCTGTGATACTATGATTCTAGGAACATCAGGGATTGCGTTCTCAATTTCCTGATCGTGAGCAATAGAGCACTAATTATGTAGTTGCTTAGGATTATAAGCTAGAACATTTTGGCTTTTGTAAAGCTTATATGTTAATAGTTTTCATGTAATCAGTATCCCATTTTAACTTTTGTTCACTTCTTTGTATTTATTCCTGCAACCTAAGAGAAATGTGTTCTATTTAAGATGCTTATAGTCACTCTCTGTGACTATAGTTTTTAATCATACTCAGTAGAGACCTCTACTGTGTTTGTCTGGGTGAAAACTGATATGTGTGTCAATTCATTTTCATTTTCTTCTCAGAGTTAATTAGGAAGTATTAAGTGTGGAGGAGGGCATGGGGTAAAGAGTTTTATGAGACATATGCCAAACAGTTCTACAGATATTCTAATTAGATTTGACTTCCAGTGGCATATGAAAGGAAGCCATCAGAAGGAGGTTATTAGAAGACCTTTGCAATTTAACTGTCATTTGGATGCTGAAGTATTAAAGAGAATATTGCAATGGTTATGACTCAAAATAAATACATAAATAAAAGAACTCTATTGCTTCATTTTATTTTCTGAAGGAGATTTGAGCAAATGTTTGTGAAGATTACTGCAGATTTGTCATTTTATTTTTAACAGACAATATCTCAGAGACTGAGAAATGCTTACTGGCTAGGAATGGCTGCAATTTCCTAATTCCAAGTTGGCTTGGACAAGGTGGCTTTAAATTAATATCTACATGACACCGCAAAAGTGGAAGAAGAAAAGTGTAAGCTAAACCCACATTCTCTACAGTTACTTACCAAGTGCAGAAACTCAATTAAACACAGCCATTAGCAGGATTTTGTCCAATATCCCTGATCTGTTTTGCAGAAGTATGAAAACAGTCCCTCACCAATTCAGTCTCTAGTTATTACAGCATCATGAATGACAAGGGCTTGATGAAGACCGGCAGAAGTATCAGATTTTTGCCAAAATTAACCAAGTGGGTGCAATTTTATTATATGTTTATTAACAAACAAGATAATTCCTGGAGACCACCTGTCCTGGCAGCAGGGAGAGGGAAGAGAACAGCTGTCTTGAGCTATCACCATCTGTCTCCTCATTTCAGTACTCAAATCTAGAGTAAAATGACTGTGCAGAGCCCTAATGAGTTTACAGAGTAACTCATTTAGCACAGCCTATTCCCAAGGCAACGCTTGTCTCACCTCAAGACATGCCCTTAGGAATCACTCCATGTGTCATGATGGTCAAAAGAATTAAAGACTTCTTCAATTCTGAACATCCCATGGGCTTTCCATGGTAGATAGAACTGTGCATGAAGCTGTAACCAAATATTGAGAAAGTGAAACAGAAGACTTTATTCATTTTGGTAAAGCCATGAACAGGGCAAAGTAAGGAGAAGCAAGGAAAGTGAAAGAAAAATCACATGCTGCTGCGCACACACACACACACACACACACACACACACACACAAATATATATATATATATATATATAAAAGAAAAAAAAGAAAAAAAAGATGTTAGAAAGATCTTAGAATCAACACTTACTTCTTCATGGGTAAATAAATATACTATCATTGATTCAGGATTTATTTTAAAATATGCAGGTGTCAAGGTTTTCTCAGGGCATGCTATTCTCTTGTTTAACCCAGGCCTAATACAGTTGTGTTTTCCAGTATATAAAGGTCTGTAAATAATATCTAACAGAAGAACAATGAAGAAAATAAGATATCCTATATATTATCTTCCTAGTCTAAGAATTCTTTTTTATTGTCTTTTGTGACAAAACAAAGTATAAGGAATAGGAAGTTGAAAATGTCAAAGGTCTTTCTAGCACTGTAACTAATCTTAGACTCTGGTATGTACTTAGGAAAAACCAACAACTAGAAGAGAAATATAATCTCTCAGCCTCATTATTTTTTTGAACATTTTTGAACTTCTTTACATTTCCTATGACTCTCAAAGTGGTTTATATCTTGTATGAAAATATACCAACTAAATCTGCTGCCTAATCTTTGTGTGTGTGTGTGTGTGTGTGTGTGTGTCTTTTAGTTCTCTGGTAAAACTAGGTAATAAACATTTGCTGTTCATCTTTGTAATGCCAACTGTGATTTTAGAAACCTGTGACTTGTTGTCCCCAGGAAGTAGAGTGATGACTTTTTAATCTGTCCTTATACAGCAGATTTTATATATCCTTGATCATTTTATTTTATTTCCTTTCCTTTTTCTTTTTTAGTTCTGTTACACAAATTTTGAGGTGGAAAGACATGACCTGCAGACAGCGCTAAAGAGTGAAAAAGAAGATTTGTTATTTATGTTTTTCTTAATCATTCCTGATATCCAGTTTGACTTTTTAAACACTGATGGTCACTTACCTGATATTTTCAGAAAACAACCTGAAAGGATATGAAGATGTTTGGACTCATCACAGTCTTTGGATAGCTAGAATTATTTTCCTTATGCAAACATCAGACATTGCATTTCATTTGACATTTTACTGCCCTTGCCCTTTCTCTGGATACCTCACCAAACTCACAGTTCAAATGAAAGTAAAAACTAGTTCTGTCTAAACGGGACCTGAACTTTTCTATTCATCTTAAATTCTTTATAGGTTTCCACTCTTCAGTTATAAAGCCAACCTAAAAGGAACCTCCTGTACCTTTACAACTGTGCTTCTACTGGAGCTCTGTCTAATGAATATCCCATTCTAATGGCAAACCTCCTGCTCTCAGCTGTGTTCAATTTTTTCTCATTAATCAACATGCATCCTGTGCATTCAATACAGAGCAGTCTCTCAGCATGTACACAGGAGCCTTGCCCTTCCCATCTTAAAAAAACTCAGAAAATTCAGCCTAGGTGCACAATGGCTGTTTGGCATCCATTTTCAGTACAGTGCTCTGGCTGTGTGGTCCACTCTGAAAAGGAGTTTGAGGCTACAGGACCAGAGTTTGTATTCTTGTTTCCAGCTCAGGGTTCCTGCCATGTAATATATCATGTAAGTGAACAGCAAATAGAGCTTTCTGCTCTAAGTTGTCTTTCTCACTGCAGCAAAGCTTACACAGTCTAACCAAACCCTTGCAGAATAACAGAAAGTAATTGCAGTGGTTTAACTCAACAGGCAGCTCAGCACCACATGGCCATCCACTCACTCTTCCGAGTGGGATGAAGGAGAGAGCTGGAAACAAAATCAGCTTCTGAAGGCTGCTGAACTACAGAATCACAGAATCATAGGAGTTGGAATGGACCTCTGAAGATCATCTAGTCCACCTGCTAGAACAGGTTCCTGAGAATAGGTTGCTGAGGAAAGTGTCCAGGTAGGTTTTGAATATTGCCAGAGAAGAAGAATCCACTAACTCTCTGGGAAACCTGTACCAGTTCTCTGTAGCCCTCAAAGTAAAGAAGGTTTTTGTTATGTTCATATGGAACATTTGGTGTTCAGTTTTTGTCTGTTGCCCCCTGTCCTGCTTCTGGGCACCACTGAAAAGAGCCTGGCTCCATCCTCTTGACACCTGCCTTTTAGATATTTATAAGTATTGATAAGATCCTCACTCAGCCTTCTCTTCTCCAGGCTGAACAGTCCCAGGGCCCTCAGTCTTTCCCCATAAGGGAGGTGATCCAGGCCCCTCATAATCTTTGCGGCCCTCCACTGCTCTCTGGTAGAAGTTCCCTGTCTTTCTTGAACTGTGGAGCCCAGAACTGGACACGGTACTCCAGGTGTGGCCTCGTCTGGGCAGAATAGAGGGGAGGATCACGTCCCTCAACCTGCTGGCCACAGCAGGTTTTAATGTACCCCCGGATGCCATTGGCCTTCTTGGTCACAAGGCCACATTGCATGCTTGTGGTCACCCTGTTGTCCATCATGATCCCCAGGTCCTTCTAGCAGGTCAGACCCTAACCTGTACTGATGCATGTAGTTATTCCTCCCCAGGTGTAGGACCCCACACTTGCCCTTGTTGAAACTCATCAGGTTCCTCTCTGCCATTTTCAACAGTCTGTCCAGGTCTCATTGTATGGCAGCACAGCTTACTAATGCGTCAGCCACTCCTTGCAGTTTTGTATCATCAGCAAACTTTCTGAGGGTGCACTCTATCTCTTCATCTCATTCGTCTGAGACTTTTTTAAAAAACAGAACTAGGAAAATACAACTATACTCACTCTTATTAGATGTGATATAGCATTGTGTGGGAATGAAGAACACAATGTCACTTATGTTTTTCTTAGGTTTGACCACTGACATAACCAAATGCCAGGGAGCTGAAAATAATTTCCTGTCAGTAGCATCTGTCTCCTTGGCAGATTTCTCAGACAATTACATTGGCAGCTTTGGAGTAGTCTCTAGGTCTGTCATGTAGCTACCCTTGTCCTTGTAACACTGTTTTATAGTGATTCAATTTGTTTCTGAATAATGTCTGCAATTTTTATGTGATTAAGCTCCAACACAAATCACTTACGAGATCTCTAAGCCAATCTTTTTTTTATGGCAATATGCAGTACTTATTAATTATTGACATTCTCCCTACCAAGCTTTTATTATAATAAATAAAAATTACAACATAAACTATTCATTTGCCAGCCTGGAAAAAAATCTATCCTTTACATTTATACAGTCCTTTGTGAATATTCCTATTTTCTGCTAGTTGCACAGACATTTTTCAGATTGCTGCACTAAAGTTTAAGCCATGACATCATCATTTACATATCAGTTAATCCATGCAATTAAAATCCCATGCAACATGCTTGATGTTATGTCCAACCAGATGATTCTGAAACTGGTAACATAATAGTTTGCCTTTATATGCAGCACTGACCCGTTCCTGGAGATTGAAAACAATTGAAAAGATGCAAAACCTTTGTATTCCAGATTATAAAAATGAATTCCCACGGGTAATTAAATCTGTAGATCTTAATTTTGTATTCATTTAGAATCTGTCATTTAAGTAATAAAAATGATTATAGGTTATTTCCTTGTTTTCATATATGGCAATATATTTTGTAAGTAAAACTAGGCGTGTAAAAGTTCTGGAGTTTTACTCAAAGATTTCTTGACAGCTAGGGCTAGAATTTTAGAAGAGTGTAGGCCTAAAATAACTTTAAAAACTTTCCGTCTAGTGTTATAGACAAGTAGATTTGAAGTTCTTTTTGCTCTTTCATTAAGTCAATTCCCAATAAGAACATTTCCCATCATATTCCTCTGTGTGAATGTATGAAAAAAAACCTTTTTCAGCATCAAACAGCCCCATGTCTCATCAAAATTTCTACTGATGTCATGGACAATTAGATGCTTTATTGTTTTAGAAAATCTTACCATTCAGCTATTCACATAGCTGTATATCTAAACACCTGTAAAATAATTGCTCAGATTTTAGAATTTTGAATGAAAACAAATGAAAAAAAATCCATACCTTTTTAATTCAACATCTTCATAAATCTCTTTCTTTTCATTATTGAGTGTGCAGATAAAATTACTTCTTGTTGAAGTTACCATCTTCCATACATTAAAACATTTTATTTAATTAAAATAAAATTCTAAAGTTAGTGTCATTTCTGTTGTCTTAGAGGTAATAGTTATGTGCCATTAATAAACAGAAATCAAAAGTTTCAGTTGATTACAGAAAGAATAAGGATCACAACAGTAAAAGACTTCAAGAATATTGTGTTATTTGCAACTTAAGAAAAGTAGTATTATCTTAATTAATTAATAAATTAATTCTGTGATAGGTTGACTGACCAGTTTGAAAGACATGACAGAACAAAAATTAAGGATCTTTTAGCATGGAGACATATAAGATGTTTACTATGTTATATTTCTGACAGCTATGTGATGTAATCATATAAAATCAAAATAAGCTTATTTGAGCAAGTAATAGAATAAAGCACTTCAAGAATATTATGGAAAATATATCTTATGGAAAATATATCCTATGGAAAATGTTTACAAAATTTAGAGGATGTAGATGTGACAAGAATAGGTGCAACATGTAGAGATGCTAGTACTTCCACTAATTAAGTTGTATCATATTGGCCTCACTACTGTTAAGGTGGTCAGTTAAGAAAAAGATAATATTTTTAAGGTAATTAAGTTGTTACAATGAATAATTGATTTTCACAATAAATGAACTTTGGCTTTTTTTTGTTTGGTTACTTTTTGTTGGTTTTTCCTTTTTTAGTGGAAGTATTCAATATTTTGTAAGTGACTGAAGGAATTAAAAAGAACTGATTCTTAATTACTACAGCAAATGGTTCCCAAGTGGCCTGAAGACAACATTATAAGACATGCACATTTAGGCATCCTGAATTCAGCCTCTCAGAAGAAAATAAAAACAAGTTGCCTTTTGTAATGGTTCAGTAGTTATAAATTATGACAATTATTAATTAAATCCATTGCTACACTGATCTGTGCTAGAAGAACAAAACAATACAAAAAATACCAACTCCAAAGTATTTCAAAAACAGCAACATCCATATGTAATGTCAGGAAGTTAGTAAGAGTTAAATGCTAACTTGGATCGCACGTAAGTTATTGCTGTCAGTGTATTCTGGTGCAGATTCCTTCTCCATCCTGTTCCACCCTGTAAGAGTGATTTGCAGTGTCATATTGTGAAGATGGTAGGCATGCAAGTGCTCTGGAGATAAGCCTCTGATCTTTTTTTTTCATCCATGTCCCCATTGTCCTTCTGTACAGTGCACCCCTGTTTTCTGGACAAAACACTTTTCATGTCATGGGACCCATGTCTCTGAAACAACAAAATCACTGACATCATCAACTCCTCTTCATTCTTTTCTCTTGAAATAATTTAAATGGCAGCTTCAAAAATAGGCTTTAAAAATATTTTAAATAGTAGCATTCCTACCTATTTTACCACCTGTAGTGTTCAGATACAGAAACAAAACCTGAGGTGACTTAGCTGAATCCTGGAGTCCTGAACAAATGCATGACAAATTCATACATGCTTGGTGTTTGATTAGGCTGCCTTCTAGATATTTTGGATTAGTCTGCAAATATTTCCAGAAGACAGAACAACAGTGCATAGTTTCCAAAATGTGCTGCAAAGAAAGTAGTGAGTATCTGTTCAGTTGGTTAAAAAGAGATGATAAGGGTTATTTTTTCCACTGTGATTGGTGTCTGCAAGGAAACCATGTCCTTGATCCACTTTATCAACTTCTGTCTGGGTACAAAATTGCACCAGAACATTTTACAGTACTGAGAGTTTTGGTTATTACTATTTTTGAGGTTACACTTATGCTTCGTACAGCAAAAAGGTATCAACTTGTAACACTGTTTCAAAATATTGCTTGCAGATTTCATCTCTTGCAAATTATAATTGTACCAGAATATAAAACTCTTAGAGTTTTCTACATTGTTGAAAACACTGAATAGTTTTGCTGGGATTAATCAAACTGATCAAATAAAACAAAGTTTAAAAAAGATTTGGGCTACCTATCAAGGAGAAAGAAGCAAAGAAAATGGATGTACAGAAATGCAAGCTAGTAAGCAGAGAGCTTATTCATGTTTGATAAAAGAAGCAAAGAATGACATAGATACTTACCAGCATGTAAATGAAACAAAGAGTATATAGAATTTAAATCTGGGGACAGGAAACCACCCCTTGTGTGTTCATACTCACACTAAGAGCATTAACAATACCTTGAACTTCGAAAAATTAAGTAAGGTTTGGGTTTTTTGGTTTTTTTTTTTTTTTTTTTTTTTTTTGGGTTTTTTTTTTTTTTTTTTTTTTTTTTTTTTTTGTAAGAGGACCGCTTTTTTAATGCACTAAGAAGAAACAAAATGAAAGGACCATAGAGAATTGTCATGGCATACATGAGGTCAGACTGCTCTCACAGAGATTTAATACCTATTTCCTCATTCACATTGAAGCGAATATATTTCAATGTTTGGTCAAACACTCTTTAATATACTTAAGTATTTTTTTCTTATTTCACAGATTTTCACAATTGGTGTTTCTAGTCTGCAAAGTGAACGTCTAAGGAAGAAAACTGTCTAAGGAAAAAAAAACTGTAACCATTCCTAACCATTATTGTTCCTATTTGTGTTTCCACAGTAGAAGTACTAAGGTGTCAGCCCTCAAAAGTATTTTTCTATATGCTTTGATATTTTCCTTCATAGCTCATAATTTGAAACATTCTGTTCATAATCTTAGATTTTCACTTAAGTATTATGTCATAGGTTCTAAAATCCCAATACAAGATTGTCATTTTTTACTCCGACAGGTAAATGCTATTGGTCATTACTTCTGAAAGATGAGGATTTTGGGGGGCCATAGCCAAGTTTGCTTCTTCCCCAATTCATTTTCTTCTCACTTCACTGCAGTTCTGACTCCTGTAACACACAGCCTGGGGCAGACATGCAGATCACCCATCAGAATATGAATTTGTCTATTTGCAGTCTTCAGTATTACCACTGAAAGGTACCTGAAGACTGGAGGATACCCAATGTCATCCTGGTCTTCAGAAAGGGAAAGGAGGATCCCAGAAACTACAGGCCAGTCAGCCTCCCCTCCATCCCTGGTTGAGGTGGGTTGAGAACTGGCTGACTGGCAGAGCTCAGAGGGTGGTGGTCAGCGACTGGAGATCTGTGACTAGCACTGCTCTCCAGGGGTCGGTGCTGGGTCCGGTCTTGTTCAATATCTTCATCGATGACCTTGATGAGGGGATAGTGTCCACTCTCAGCAAGTACACAGATAATACAAAGCTGGGAGGAGTGGCTGGCATACCAGAAGGCTGTGCTGCCACTCAGGAAGACCTGGAGAGACTGGAGAGCTGGGTAGTACGAAACCAGATGAAGTTTAACAAATGCAAGTGTAGAGTCTTGCACCTGGGAAGGAATAACCACAAGTATCAATACAGGTTGGGACATGACCTGCTGGAGAGGAGCCGTGCGGACGAGGACCTGGGGGTCCTGGTGGATCACAAGTTAGCCATGAACCAGCAGTGTGCCCTTGTGGCCAAGAAGGTCAGTGGCATCCTGGGGTGCATTAAAAGGAGCGTGGCCAACAGGTCAAGGGAGGGGATCCTTCCCCTCCACTCTGCCCTGGTCAGGCCTCACCTGGAGTACTGTATCCAGTTCTGGGCTCCCTGGTAATAAAAAGGCAGGGATCTCCTGGAAAGAGTTCAGCAGAGGGCCTGGAAGATGATAAAGGGCCTGGAGCACCTCTCTTATGGGGAAAGGCTGAGTAACCTGGGTCTGCTCAGCCTTGAGAAAAGAAGACTCAGAGGGGATCTGATTAATGTTTATAAATATCTTAAGTGTGGGAGTCAAAGGGACATGGCCAACCTCTTTTCAGTGGTCTGTGGGGACAGGACAAGGGGAAACAGCCATAAACTGGAGCATAGGAAGTTCCGCACCAATATCCGAAGGAACTTCTTCACAGTGAGGGTGATGGAGCACTGTAATAGGCTGCCCAGAGAGGTTGTGGATTCTTCCTCTCTGGAGATATTCAAGACCCACCTGGATGCCTACCTGTGCAGCCTGCTGTAGGGAGCCTGTTTTGCAGGGGAGTTGGACTTGATGATCATCTCTAGAGGTCCCTTCCAAGCCTTAAAATTCTGTGATTCTGTGATTCTGCTTTCCTTTGGCCTTATAGCTATCTTGAGCTGTAGATATGTCCTTGTAAGTTTATTCCATATTTGTGTGCTAATTTACTGTTCAGAGTCACAGAATAATGTAAGTTGGAAGGGAAATCTGAAGCTCACCTAGGCTCTTCATACTAGGAACTATCCTAAATTTGAACAGAGATATGCTATGTCTTGCAAACACTTTGGTTTAGGGCAGGGACAGCTCAAAGAACTGCAGTGGAATTTATGTCTCTGTACTGCATAGGCAGACAAGAAAGGCACTGAAGCTGCTGTATGATGCCTGAGAGAGACACCAGCAGCATACTTCAGAGTATGGCTGTTTGACACTGTTCTTAGCAGTATCAGTGTCTGTCTCAGTGAAAGGTGCACTTCTGATCCACTGCTCCGGGTTCACTTTTGATACCACAAAAGGACAGAGTTAAAGGAGGGGAAGCAACGTTACTGGCAGATGGTAGATAGGAGTTATGAAGTGCCTGTCTCAGATGAGAGAATGTGATCTGAGTTTTCACCTAAACAGACCAATTTTCTGTGGCTCAGACTGACCTGTTTGACTTTGCATTGGAGCATATTGTTGGATAAATTTACTGGACTTATGTCAGAAGAAGCTGAAATTTAGTGACTATGACTTGTACAATAGTGCCAAACTTATGCCAGAGGTCAAAAGATGTCTTACATTGAAAGATTAGGACTTTCAATATTGTGAATGGGCTCGACTCTTCACTATTACTGGAATGACTATTTTGAACTTTACTTAGAAGTCAAATAAGACACAGGTCTCTGCTAGAAGTGTTTGTTGCCAGCAGATTGAGTAGGGTACCCTCTGCTCAGCACTGGTGAGGCCACATCTGGAGTGTTGTGTTCAGATCTGGGCTCCCCATTATGAGAAACGCTGGAGAGAGACCATCAAGAGCCACCTAGTCTGGAGAACCTCTCCTATGAGAAACATTTTAGATGGGCCTTTTCAGCATGAGAAGGACTCGGGGGGCGACTTAACAGTTCTGTCGATACCTAAAGCGAGAGTGTAAAGAAGACAGAGGCAACCTTTTTTTACATGTGCTTAGTAACCAAATAAGAGGCAAGGGGCACAAACTTGAATGCAGGAAAAGTTTTCTGAAAATCAGGCATCACCACTTCTTTACTGTGAGAGTTACCAGACACTGACACAAGTCTCCCAGAGGGCTTCTCCCTCTTTGGAGATCTTCAAAAGCCACCTGGACACCATCCTGGGCAACCTGCTCTGGGTAGTCCTGCCTGAGTAGCGGGTTGGACAAGATGACTCCTAAATGCTTCTTCGAATGTCAACTATTCTGTGATTTTGTGACGTGAGAACTGCCACTGTCTTTCCTGAACCCAACAAGAAACAAATCTGCTTAAGAAGGTAAAATTATCTAACCAAATTGACTACAGTTTCTTTCATTCTGTGTTTACGCTTCACACTAAGCTTCTCACATCTACAAACAGTATGCATGCCTGGTACACTGAAATAGTACAAAGTAGTTGCTAGCTAATGCCATTACAGCACTACACAATAATGGAACCTCCTTCCAAAAATAACAGTAACTTTCACATTCATTTCAGTCTTTTTCTTCCCTATTCTTCAGGATCTACACATCCAGTTTCAAATTTTAAAACACTTGTAAATACTAAAAAATAGAAGTAGTCATTATATTTAAACTAATGAACAAGATGTTTCCGTTTTTCTTGGAAGCATTCGTTCTACCTAAGGAGATAAATATAGATATCCATCTCATAGATAAATGAATAAACATAAAACAAACAAACAAATTAAGGTATGTCCCAGGGATTTTGTGTGTAAGTGTCTGTTTTTGTTGCAGCTTAGTAAATTTTAGCCAAAAAAATCAGATTTTGATATAAATTAATTTCCAGCGAGTTAATAATATTTCACATTGAAATTTAGAAAAAAACAGGGAAATGAAATGAAGTCCTGTTATGTATGTGTGTCCACATGCAGTCTGTAATTTCATGATTTACAATTTCTGTTTCTGAAGCATCTATATTTGAAAGCCTGGACTCGTGTAACTATGGGAACATAACAGCTGGTTTCAAGAATGGCATTTCTTCTTTATTTATAACAAAGGACAATAAGATTTACTTTAAATGAAAACTGTAGCAATTACAATAGAACCCAGCAATGCCAAACAGTGCAAAGTTTGGTTTGTGGCTTGATGAAGTCCAACAACTTTTCTTTCAGAAAATAAAAATTACAAAGTATGAAGACTTAGCCATTATGTTCTGTAATTAATAATGCCATTCTCTGTGCGTATAAACTCTGTGCGTATAAACTCTGTGTGTATAACTCTTATACACAGAAAGAGTTTTGTGATGTTCACAAACTCAAATAGCGCATTAGATTTAAAAAAAAGAACAATTAAGCAAAGAACTTTTGGTTTACCGTTCTGATTTAATGGTGCTGGTATGTATACTAATGGGCTAATCTAGACTGTCTGAAGAAATAAAATCGGGAGATAAATAACCTAGATCGTCTCAGTTTATGCCTGAAAGCCCATGAGTCCTTGTGTCTCATTTACAGCAGTTATTCATTTGTCCTCAGGAGCAAAACTGTGAAAGTTCAGTGTGGGTTTTTTGTTGTTGTTGTTGTTGCTTGTTAGAGCTAAAACAGTTTTAACCAGGAACTCAATATTTCTATTTTGCTATGTATTTCATAATATCTTAGTACTGAGTCTCCAATTATTTTTCAAAGTTTTCTTGCTTTACTTAAAATTTGTCGCAATGAAGAACAGCCTTTATTTCTGTGTATGTTTGTCCGTATGTCACTATTAAAACACTGCTCAGCATACTGAGCCTTCCTGACCTTCTCAGTTTCTTATCTCTGCACAATAGAATATTATTCCTGCATCAAAGTACCTACAAAACTTGTTTAATAAATGAATGAAATTAATTAAACAAAATAGAGAATATGGTGGACCAGCAGTGTGGACCATAGAATCACAGAATCATAGAATGGCCTGGGTTGAAAAGGACCTCAAAGATCATCAAGTTTCAACCCCCCTCCTGAGTGCAGGGCACCATCCACTAGACCAGGCTGCCCAGAGCCACGTCCAGCCTGGCCTTGAATGCCTCCAGGGATGGGGCATCCACAACCTCTCTGGGCAACCTGTTCCACTGCAGTAACATATATATGAGGCCTTTAGAGAATTATTTGTTTGCACAGAAGAATATTTAATGATTCTGATAAATGGACAATGCATCTTGCCAAAGCTTCATCATAAAGAAAGTTTCATTTTTTCTTATATTTCATAGACATATTCTTCTCAGACTCGTTAATATGGTTAAGATTCATTATTTATTCATGTTGACTGTATGAAAGTAACACACCATTTGTAAATTACAGAAAGACAAATGTACTCAAATAAGAATCAGGAAAGTTTTCAAACATTGAAGAAGATACATATTTTTTCACTTCTATATGAAAATAGATTCAAATTGACTGAGCATGAAGAGTATTGAGTTGTCAGATTCTTTTACATAGACAAAAACACGTATATTGTTTCTAAATTCCTGTAAAAATATTTTAAACACATTTCAAATTCTGTGGGGAAAATTACTTGAGATTTTGAAAACCAAATTATAATGCTGTGGGGTATTCTTTGAAATACAAGAAGCTCTCAAATAAAGGCTTCTGTTAAGGTACAATAACTGTACACAATGGAGACACAAAACTCTGAAAGGCAGAGTGATCGTGAGCTGATCAAAATCTCAACTAGCTGTCATTACATTTCTGGGAATATTCAACATGTACTCCATAGTCTCACTGTATCAAACAAACTATTATTAACATAATAAGTAAGCTGAACCAGAGTTGGTTTGTTTGTATTTAGTAGGAATGATTTTCATTATTGTTCAAAATAACTTTTTACATTCATAGAAGTTCCTCATCAAGGAAAACCAAAGCTTAACCACCCATTCGCTAATTTAACATTGTTTGCTTGTTTCTCCTATGCCTATTTTCTGCTTTAATTGAATTAAGCTTCATTCATACACTCTGATTTTTGTGGTTTTTTTTTTTTACTTTGCTGTTGTTTTTTTTTTTTTTTTCCTAAGATAGAGAACCCCTCCACTTAGTCAATGTTTTATAGGCCCTAAGCACCTAGACCCTTCCCTATTCCAGGATTTAGTTAATTCCCAGATTTTCAGTTAATTTAGATTTCTTTGCATGTGAAGAGCATTTCATACTTCATATCATTTTACGAGGACAAGAACAAGAGTTTAGGATGAAGGTGCACTGTGAATTTATGCAGTGTCGTAATGATATTTTCCATTTAGTTCTCCATCATCTTCTTAAAAGTTCCTAGCATTTGATTCCAAAAACAGTAAGTGAAGACCACTAAATTGCATGCGGACTTCAACTGAACCCAAAAAAGATATTTAAAGGAGATCTCCTGTGTTGGAATGACAAATGTTAACTAAAATACCAAAAAAAATCAAAGACAGTATTTCTAACATACAAAAGAAAAATTGACTGGGGTAGAATTCTCTGCAGTGACAAAAACTGATGTTCCACTTAGGTAGGCATTTGCAGGAAAGTAGCAAGAATGTAAAGATGAAAATTAACAATCCAAAAATCTGATAATAAAGATCAAGAAATATAATGAAATAAGGTCTCCACATCCCCACCATTTCATAATAATTTATATTATATTTTGAATGCACTTATTATGTGAAATAGCACACAATGAAAAGATTCTTATTGGAAAAAAGAACAGGAAGAGGGAAGCAGAAAGAAGAGTGAAGGGAGTGGATTGTATTACTGTAATTGTGATTTACGAAATCAAGGTTGTTGCTCTTTTATTGTTTTGTTTGGTTTTGCTTTATTTTATTTAGAATCTTACATAAAAAAAAATTGACAGTGAATATTTCATACACAGGATTAGATCATTTCAGTTTGAGAACAGAAACTGCTGTAATTCAGTATTATCATGACTTTCATGCTCTTTAACTTCTTTGTTAAGAAAAGAAAATGCAACTCCTATGAAAGTACAGTGCATGCTTGAAATATCTGCCAGACTGTCAACAGGATCTAACATTCAGTTTGCAGATGCAATGATAGCATACAAAAAGTGTTACATTTTGTCAAATAAACCCAAACCTATAAAGTTGATGCTCCAACCTAAGGAAGAATACATATCCCCTTGAGAAAAAATGTTATCAAATGCCATCTGTGCTGCCTGTAAATTTTATCATAAATTCTTATTGTATTTATCATAGATTTGTTTTCCAAAATAGCTAAAGACATTGTTTTCCAAAATATCTCAGATTCTGACACACTCTAATTTCCTTGCTTATTTCTTGCTGAAAAGTCTGATATAACAGCCTCTCATATAAACAGTTTGGCAGTTGCCCAGAACCAAATAGGCTCATCTCCTTGCATGGAATTAGTTTCCTTAATAGGGCTGCAACTTAAAATAAAAAAAAAAAAAAAAAAAAAAAAAAAAAAAAAAAAAAAAAAAAAGAGAACCCTCTTCATATAACAGAAACTGTTAAAAGGCCTGTGGGAAATGGCAAAGTTTATAGTGCAATTAATATTTAAACTAATTAAACTCTGAGGATTAAAGGATCATGCAGGTAGAAAAAAAACTGAAGTATTAGATACATGAGAATTGAGGGAAAACAGAAACATTACTAAGTCTAAGTCTGAAAATCATCTTTTTTTTTTTTTTCCCCAATGTCTGTTGAAGGTGTTGCATGGCATTAGTACAGTCTGAATGACAGACAATACACACGGGATAATTGTTTTTTTAAAGCATTGGTTTTATATGACAAATTTGATGTAAAATTTTGATGTTACTGAAGCACTTAGAGAGCCCTTAGAAGAAACTAATACTTCACTGTGAGAGAAGATAAAACAATTACTTTTATTCCAATTTTTTTACAATATAAAATGGGAAGCGTACTTCTTATCCCTCTATTATATTTCAGCCCCCAAATCATGTTTTGGAAGACCTGAGTTAGGAAATTAATGAGAAAAATCTAGAGTTCAAACTAGATCTCTTACATTGTGAATATTAATAATTTTTTTGCACTACTTTTCACTTACTATCAATGAAGGAACATCTTCAACAGGATAAATGAAAAAAAGCCTCAAAACAGTGTCCTCAAGCATTCCCATTTTTTCAGTTGTCATTTATGAATTTAGCCTAATGAGCTCATTTAAATTACACCAAAACAAAATTCCTACACACTTTTTTTTCTGAAACAACAGCTTCAGTTTTAAAGGTGAGTTACTCTGCCCCAAACCCCAAGCCAAAACCCTGGAGTCAACTTCAAATGCAGAATCACAGAATGGCTAAAGTTAGAATGCAGCTGTGGAGGTCCCCTGGTCCAAACCAATGCTCTAAGCAGGGTCACCTACTGGTGGTTGTTCATGGCAGTATACACTTGTGTTTTTATTTTCTCAAAGAGTGGAGATTCTACAGCCTCTTAGGGCAATATTTTACCAAGCTCATAATAAAAACATTTTCTCCTATGTTTAGACATAATTTATTGTATATTAATTTGTGTTCATTGTCTCCTCTCCTTTCTCAGGATAGACACAGTGATGAGTCTGCCTCTATCTTCATTGCTCCTCCCATAAGGTATTTTTCCGCATTGATGAAGGTGCCCTCTTTTTCCCCAGGGTGAAGAAGTCCCAGCTCTCTCAGACTCTACTTGTATGACACATTCACTGGTTCCTTATCCTCATTATAGCCCAGCACTTGACTAGCACCAGTATGTCCATGTCTCTCATGTACTGAGAAGCCCAGTACTGGACACAACACTCCAGATGTGCTCTCACCAGTCTTATGTAGATGGGCAGGATCACAACCCCCAACCTGCAGGTGATACTCTTATGCAGGCTGGATGGTCTTCTTTGCTGTGAAGACACAAACTGGCTCGCGTTCAGATTTTTGTCCTGTAGAATCACTAGATCCTCTTCTGCAAAGCTGTTTTACACTTACTAAGGGTCCAGCTTGTACTGGTGCATGGAATTATTCTTCCACAGATGCAGGATTTCAATCACCTACTAAAATAAATAAAAATATTTAAGATCATGTCTGCCCACAGAGCTGAATTGCTAAAATAAATAAAAATCTGATCTTGGAAGAGACTCGGTCTTATGGTTGATTTTGAGTTTAAAACAAATTTCCTTTGGCTACAACACTTACAGAAAATGCTTTGTGGATCCTCAGAGATAGGATTCAGTTCAGTATTGAAATAGCTTCAATCTGGTCACTCATAACTCATGTTAGAGTTATATTTTAACCCACAGTTTAGATTTATTGGAATTGAAAAAATTTACTATGATATAGTTTTAAATAATATATGTAGGTATTGTATGGATATAACATTTGCTGCTGCTTTGAGAATCAAGTTAGAAGAGAGTTTTGGAGAGAGAATTGTTGCTATTTATAGGAAGTGGGTTCTCATTAAAAATAAAAGTTGAATGAAGAAGTTAGCTCTGTCCTAGCAGAGAAATTTGCATTTATTTGGCAATTGACAGCTTTCAATAGCAACAAAATTTAAGTTTAACCTTGCTATATTAACCTTCCTCATTAAGATTTTTTTGGACTTAATAAAACCAACTTTTCTTAAAGTTTATTGCTGTTCATGCTTGGTTTCCTTGCTAATGCAAATATTTCCGAACATTAGAGGAAAATACCTTCAGCCATTTTATAGCTACAATATTATGAAATCCATATTACGTGCTAAATTATGAACACTAGTTTCTTCATGGAATAAATCATTTAAAAACAGCTGAACTTTTCAGCCTTCAAGTTGGACATGTGCATGCTCCAAGGATGGAAAAAAAAAAATCTAACAAAAAGGTTAAGCAGGGCTTTTCCTTTTCATATGTCCTAAAATATTGTTTCTCCCTCCAGCTCAGACCCTGAGGTAAATGCTATGATGAAGATATACTTTTATAAGGCAAAAAAATAAACTAGAAGTTGCAATGATGCCAGAGGAAGATTCATCATATTGTGACAGAATCACTGTTGAAGGAAGTTTCTGCTCATCAATGGAGCAAGCTCACATCTACATAAGAATACGTGATACCCATTCAAAATGACAGACTAGATATTAAACAAGGAAAAAAGATTTTATCTTATCTCCAACATATATATATATATAAACTTACAATGAATGTTTATCTAGCTAAAGCTTATTTCCAAAAAAGCTGCTAACTTTAAATTGGAATATTCACAACAGAAATAACCCATTAAGTTCTTGCTTAGAGATATGTAGGAAGAAGCACGAAAAGTGACTAATGACTTGGAAAACAGATAGGAGAAAGATTCCAAGCCTAATTAAACCTTTGTTTTAAATCTGATTTTCAGCTGGAGATATTTTTGAGCTAGAAATTTTTGGATGATAATTTCAAATTGTGTGTGCCAAATCAAACAGGGTATCAATTTTGCGTAGGTAGTATCTGAATCTTCATGCAGTTACAATAGCAATTTCTACACTGACAATACTTGCTTAAGAAACAGAACATTGTCCTATCAATAAACAAAACATTGAATTTAGAAGTTATTGTAAATCTTATTAAAGAGACATATAAGCTATGTAAAGAATTACAATGTAGCAAAGAATAACCATTAATAAGAAATTTCTCTACTACAATGCATGATTGCTGAAACACTAGAAGTGCTGAGAGAAATACAAGTAGAAATGCTTCATTAGAAGAGTCATGAAGAAAGTTCATGATTGATCCTTTTGTTGGCCATTCTGGCTATTAAATGAGTAGCTTTTTTTTTTTTTTTAATTTATTTATCCTGAGATATTAATACATTTAAATTTTCTGTAGCTTTGTTCTGTGAATATTCCTTTTAGATGTTTCTATAATGGAATTTTCACTAATAAAGAAAAGAACTATAAAAATCTTGGGAAAAAATAGCTTACAAACTGATCACAGGAGGTTGCTAAACACAATGGAGATATAGTGACCAGGCGTAAGACCAAAACTCTCCAATCTATAGTGAAGCCAATACATCCTGCATGAGATGTACCTTGAGAACAAATCTTCTAAACCTAACAATTCTTTCTCTTCTAAATTTCTCAGTGTATGTGCTGCCTTCAAAACAATCCTTCCTGGAGAGATACAATTGCTGTTAAAATCCAAAATAACAAAAAAAAAAAAAGCAACAGATGTATAAGCATATTTTAGGTATTTATTAAATATCTGCTGAGTTGTTACAGTAGTGTTGCTTCATTAATGAAATCTCCCTGGATTAACCACTAATTCCTAAAAGCTTTAGCTACAAAGATGCAAGTAAGATTTACATTTTCACCTTATGCACACTCATTATCATTTCTTTTATATGTTACTAATTATAAGCCCTTATAAGTCTTAGCTGTTTTCTTCTTTTCAAAGGCTGACACAATTGCTGACTGCATTAAAAACCAAAATGACATATAAAGAAATTCACTGAATACACACACCAAAAAATCATGTTGTTTTTCGAACTGATCAAACAAGTCAACAAACACACAAAAAAAACCCTTCAGCTCATAGAAAATGAAAAGACCATGAGGATTTTTCTCATAATGTCAAAGCTAATTTTGACCTCACTATATGTAGGTTTAGAAATTCCTGAAAGAATTTGCTTCTTTTCATACTAAGTAGGACACTTTAAAAGTAATGCCTCCTATTTATTACTATGGAAACCACAACAGCTTCAAAGACCACAATAACCCTGCTTGATAGAGCAAATTCTCAGCTAGAAAATGCTATTTTTCAACATAGTCAACATCATGAGTCAGTTCTCACAGGTGAGATGCTCTTCATTTTGTGGTGTGACAGCACTGTACGGCCATCTGGAATTGGCTTATCTTTCACATCGCTGTTGCCACTGCTGAAATGCATCACTCACCACCTCACTGTGCTCACATCTACTGTTTGGTCCCTATAAATGTTCAACAAGTATCAATGAATGTCAGTGGGTGCAATTGTATCCACATAGAGGAATTAAATGACCTGCCTTTGCTTCACACACACTTCCATGTCAGACATCATTTTGCCAGACTGTATCACATAGAGTAATAATGTGGCTGAAATATGAAAGTAGCGTATTGAAAGAGCCTAAATATTCTAATAGTTATGTGAATTCATATTATTTTTTTCCAAGTAACAGATAAACATTGAATTATGTAATTAAGATAAGCGATGGATGGTCTGAATCTGTAAATGCTGATGTTTTATTTCTGTATTTGCTCAAATATAAAATACTATTATTTCACCTAAGCTAGCAAATAATCAGCTGCTGTCATTTTACGGGAATATTAGGATGCAGGAAAAGTTTTTTTCTCTATAGAGAATGGTGTAGCATTCATATAAACTGAAAAACGTAGTCTGTTGTCTAGATATACTCACATTTTGTTACTTTAATATACTTTTTTAAGAAGAATAAATTAGGGCTGCTCTGAAAGTAATGCCTCCTAGTTCATTATGTTGCCCCATCATGTCAGAGATGTATGTTTGGGGTATGGCAGTAGAGACTGAACCTTCCCAACAATATTCCATTACATTCTGGCACTCTGTGGCAGATGACAGCAGTGGGGCAGCCTGACAAAATGGTGTCTGACATGGAAGTGCATATGAAGCAAGGGTATGTCACTGAATTCATCCATGCGGAAAAAAATTGCATCCATTGACATTCATCAATGCTTGATGAATGTCTGTGGAGACCAACCAGTGGATATGAGCGCAGTAAGGAGTGAGTGGTGGGTTTCAGCAGTGGTGACAGTGACAGTGGGTCACCTCCACTGGTGCAGACTTTTACAAGTGCAACATGCAGGCTCTTGTTCATTGCTAATGAAAATGCATAGCTCATGGTGGTGATTGTGTTGAAAAGCAGAATTTTGTGTCTGAGAATTTGCTCTATCAAACAGTGTTATTATGGTCTTTGTAGCTGTTCCCATGGATATAAATAGGGGGCATTAGTTTCTGAGCGACCTAGGCCTACCTATACAATGTATACTATGTAGTCTCACCAAAAAACTTTCAAAGGAATCATAATAAAAAGCAAATATGCACTAGGACAACTACCTTCTGATATGGTTATTTCTTCAGCTACTACAAAATCCATAGTTCTTGGATGCTCTTTTCTAAAACATACATTCTCAATCCATCAAAATTTACAGTTTCACAGAATTTAGTAATTCAGAGTCCTTCTCACTGAGAACATATTGCCAAAGCACAGCTTAATTCCCATCATCTTTGTCTGGTAAACATTTTCTAATACTCCATTACTGACTAGCAAAACTCACAGCAGTCATGTGTGTTCTTTGATAAGACACTGAAGTAAGTGTACACTGACTCTCAGCTGCTATGACTACTGAAATGCTCAGCTAGACCAAGAATAAGGACATAATTTTAGAAGGCCAACTTCCTCTGACATGGTGAATCAAAACAATTTTGGAAAATAGGAAAAAATTCACAGCTGCAAATACATTTTTACTGCGGGACTTGTTTTTGCTGCTTACCACATGGGATGTTACCTCATTGCCTCATCTAAATTAAGTAAAACTGGCAGAAGTCTCACAGTCATTTCATTGCCAGAAGTGCTGATTAATTTTCTGTAAAGTGGCATTCCCCGATGTATAATTTACTACCAGAATTGTTTTGGGAATAATTTTAATAATTCCATGACATGTGGTTAGGGGAATAATACATCTAGATAGGGTAGAATTTTTTATACTCAATAATCCAAAACAATTGTGACTAATGAATGGTAAATGTAAGCAAAAATGGGTCTCATCCTCTGCTGCTTGGTAATTGTTTGGTAATTATGTGTGAAAAGGGAAGCACAAAAGTGCTTTCCATCTCAGTATGCTATAGATTTGCAGAAGCTAACAACTACACAAGACAGAGTTATGGAATATTGCCCTCTAAACTATAGAATAGGAGAAAATGCACTGTTCTGTATGACTACAATTTCTGCCAGAGAACATTCAAAGATGAAAAAATCTGATGCCTCTCTTGAAAGGTTGTCTTTTGAAATTGTTGGAGACGTTTTCTGCTTACGAAATGTGAAAAATCTCATTAGGGCTCCAGGATGTGTATACAAACTAAGGCACTGTGCTAACTTCTGGTGACTGTATCTTTCCCATCCAGAATGGAAGCTGAAGTCAAGCTAGATTCCATTTACCATGGATGAAAGAGACCACAGAAGCTCAAAGCAGAGAGGTTTAAACCTTTCTGGAGAAAACAGTAAAGCTCTAGAAGATATTCCATGTCTGCTATTGTAGCTGGACACAAAGAATGCAAAATTGATTAGATTTATTTTTGCAGCTCAGTGATCCCAAAGCTTTTCTAAGATATGGAATTCCTGAACTACAGTGTGTGCTTCTTGCATATGAATAAAATCTACTCCTACCTATCACTAGGTAAAAAAAAAACAACATAGCAAATGGTAAGAGAATTGTAATGCACATTCTCAATTTAATGTCTTAATCTTCCAAAGGTGCTTCTATCTTGGTTCTAGAGAAGACAAGAGTAACTACAGCTGTCAGAAGTTGCTAATTAAAGAGCACTGACTGACATCTTCCAGGAAGAAAAGGGCAGAAAGGAGGAGTAAATGATCAAAATCCTTTCTCCTCATCCAAATGAAGGTTGGAGGTTTCACAACCTTGACTGTATTTACCCAGGGGAAGTTCATACAGCTGATGAGCTGTATCATCCATCCTCTGTGATCAAGCAAATGAAAGGTAGGTTTTATCTAGATGACCCATATATCTGTTCTGTCTTTCTGCCAAAATAATTTTATTTTTATACAGTGAAAGCCAATCATATTCCCTCTGCAATTAATGATAATGAGCAGGACCAAATACTTCTTCATGCTGTGCAATTTCAAGAGGTTGTCTTTATCATAGAAACACTAGTAAATTCATAGTTTTAAAATGCTTATCATACACCTTGTTATTAGATCATTATACCAAGAAGACACTTTTAAAGATGCATCATCTTTCATTGGTATCCAGTTGTTTCTCTTTCTCTTTCTTTTTCCCTTGTTAGCTTGTGTCAGAAGATATTTTAAAGGGAAATGAAATGGATAATGCAAAATTCCCAGAACACATGTCATTTCCTTGGTGCTATAAAAGATATCGAAGTTACTAACTGCTACGTTCAAAATTCTAAACCAAAGAAATTTATGTCCTTTCACCTACAAATAATTGCTAGAAAAACATTTAAAACAAATTGGATAAATTGGCTTTCTCTCTTCTTTTTCTTTCTCAAGTATGAGGATGAAAGGTATTTAATCCCAATATCAGTAACATCCTGATGAGACAGATATCAGAGCAGATCCACTGCAAACAAGAAAGCAATAAATAAATAGATAAATAGATAAATAAAATGACAGAAAATAATTTCATTAAACGCTGATATGCCTGAAAGCTCCACTGATTCCTCAGCAGATCAGCTGTGGAAATTTAAACTGTACTATCTGTTTAATTTTGTTGTGTCACAGTCTGATTACACTGGACAATGATTTCAAAGACAGACTTTGATCATTGAAATGATGTTCTAGTTGATTATATTGGGTGGTAATATGCTTTTTAACATTCCAGAGTTTACAATATCAAATAAGCACACACTGATTTTCGTCTTCATGTTATGAGCAGGTATTAACTTTAATTAATTATTGAGGAATATTTAAAGAAAAAAAATCAGTGATACTCAAAACAAAGTAATTTTGAATTAGTCTTTGATGCTGAAAAATAAAATTAAAACACAAAAAAGTAGATCTCTTTATTATTCCTAAATGGAGAGAGCACATCTGATTCAATATATTTCCTTAATAGAAAAACTGAGGCATAAAAGTGATTGATAAAGGTTCATATATGTTTTCTCCATTCTTCCTTCTGATATGTCTACTTATTCTTATTTCTATGGAAGAGATGCAGGTTGTACTAAATTTTTGGTCTTACAAAATAACATCAGCCTCAGTCTGTTAATTAATGTTTTGACTGGTGTCAGACTTAACTTGATCTTGGTCAATATCCCATTCTTGTAATTAGATCAAAGAAACTCATGAACTCTACAAAATTTAAAGAGCTTATACATTTAAATCCAAATGAAGGATACTCCATTAAAAAAAAAACTGTAAAATACTTACACTCTATTTAATTGTTATGCATCTGAAAAAAAAAAAAAAAGAAGAAAATAAAACCAGCAAACATACAGAAATGTATGCAGAATGTGGAAAACATTTTTGCATCATTTTGAAAAGGAAGGATATTTATTAATTTCACCTCACATTAATTTTGAGGTCTTACAAAGAAGAATTACATGCAACATTGCCACAATCTATCAGTGAGTGTATTCCTGCTCACATATGTCTTGAGGAAAAAGAGAACAAAAAACATTTAAATTATAGCAATTGCATCCAGACTTAATTTAAACTATCCTAACAACCCAGAAGTGTAAAATAACTAATAAAATTCACTCACACATCCCACAAATACCCTATTTTCTGCATTTCCTGGTACTATATGTAAGACAGAAACCAGCTTTCATGGACTTATTCTTTGTTTTTCAGACCTTTTTGAATAGCACAGAAGAGTGACTGAAGAATTAGCTCAGTTTGTTACAGCAGTCCCACTAAGGTAGGCAAAGTCAACTGCACTGAGAGCTTCTAATAAAGCTAAATTAGGATAAACCTAGACTAGTTGCCTTAAATTTTTTCATTAGAGTATTGTACATCAAAATCTGTTACGCTAGGATGTTTTTTTCTAAAAAAAAAGATGACCAACAAGTGATGAAAATGTCTTACTCCTTCAGTTCTCTTTGTCACTGAAGTTAATCTTCTTCTTCTTCTAAAATACTAGTCTTTTCCTCAGTATTTTACTCAAAAATAATCATCCCCACAAGACCAACATATCCATCATCATTCAGTTCCTCTAGTTTTTTTCATACTGTGGGAAGTAAGATTAATTTATCAGGAGGAAGTTTTCTGCTACACCCAGTGAAAAGCCGATGCTTTTGAAGAATCTTTTATATATCACTTGCAGTAACTAAGAAGAATCAATGGAGGCACGTGTCAGCACTATGCAGTTACAAATGTAGAACGTGGGTCACACTGAAGAGTTTGTGATTCTTTAGGAGTGCTGATGGAATTGAAGTTTTTAGATAAATGTTTTTACAGTTCAGTAACTCTTGATTTTTATTTTTTTAATGCTGTTTTCTAAGCTTGTCAAGTGATAAATCATGGAAGTCACAGACAGCAAGGTGACCCAATCTGACCTTTTTTCTTTTTTTTTCTTTGCATTCTAGCAAATTACTGGAAGGCTTTTTTTTTTTTTTTTATTTAAGACTTCAATAATTCTTTTTACTGAATTTTTACAGAAGCATGAAAAATAAATTTCAAATTAAAAAAGATAAAAGTTCCTTTCTTTGAGAGCATGCTTTTTGCAATGTTTGTCCTTTTTAAGTAGTCACCTGAAGTAATTTGTTTGCTTCTGCTACCACAAGGCCTGGATTCCACTCTGGATTTGAATAACTCTCACACTTCTATAATGCTTGACAGAACTTTTGGCAATATCTTCTTCCTGTTAAGCATTAACCATAAAAGATTAATGAAGTTAGTAACTACAATAAACAAAAAATGAAATGTCAAAAAAAAAAAACCAACAAAAAAACCACAAACACTTTTACATAGGCTGCTGATCAGAGCCAATTCTCTTCAGCTGCACTGTCATGAAAACTTTCCATGAAGTTATTACTTAAGGTGAAGTTGGATAATATGAATGCACTGATTTATTGTCTGGGTGCTATCAAAAATACTCTTCAAAATCACCAGCTCTTCAGCTCCTCTGATGTTCCATCATATTCCATCTATATGAATCAAACAAGGGAACCATCACAACATAGGTACATCTCTAGCTAGGAAGACTTTTTTCACTTTTGAGATGAACTGTGACAAAGGATATTACAGCCATCATGAAGAAAGCTACAAATGCACAGTCCTGGAAAGCGGGATTGCCATTCTTGCTTGGCAGCAGTGAACTTCCAGATCTTCTCAACTGTATCATGGAACATCGTCTTTAGGTTTTCTGTTGAAAAAGAGGTAACTTTTTCAACACATTAAATCATCTTTCAAGAGAGTAAAAGTAGTAATTTTTACTCTAAGGTTGCAACAGGCATGATCTCTAAGTTATTACAAATATTTACAGTAATTATATTTAATATCTGCACCTCTTTTTGATCTATGTGAATGCTCAAATATTCACTAAGTGAACTAATGCTAATAAAAATGTTATAATAAATTAGCAGTCATTCGATCAATATTCTGAATTCACAAGATTAAATTTATTTTATGTGATCACCGATTTTTTTTTTTTAAAAAGGAAATTTATTTTCTTCAGTTTCATGAATCATTAAGAGAGAGTTTGTCTTATTACAGCCTGCTATTAACAGCCAGAATCTATTTAATTTCAGTTTTAACTGACTGTAGCAATTAGATAATTGATTCAATTTGGCAGGCTTTAGTGGATTACACTGCTGTGAGTTGGTAGTGATATGGAATGAACAAAACAGAGATTCAGAATCTAGAGCATACAGATCACATGTAAAACATACAGCTCACCGCATTTCTCTTCCTCTTGTAGGAGGTTGTTTTTCTTCTTTTCAGATTCCATGGGCCTCACTTTGTAGGTCCCACCTTTGTAATGAGTGTTATGTGTGATAGAAATGAGAAAAACTGAAGTTTGTATGTTTTTTTCAGCCATAGGGGAAACAAAATTTATGGACAAAATAACTCCTGAAAAAATGTCTTTTATTCTTTTCAAAGGGGGATGTTGGTTTAATCATGTTAGAATTTATTTATGCAGGACTCTGGGCTTCCTTTACAGTACAGTACTGAGAGAAAATTCAAGGTGTGTGAAGGCACTTTTTGAGTCATGTGCTGTACCTATTATTTTTTTATTTTACTTTATTAGCAGAGCTCTATCTCTATAGTCACCTGAGACAGTGTGATAAATAAAACAGATAAAAAAATACATTACACATGTTTTCTATGATAAGCATTAAACCACTTCTGTGTTGATGGTACCATGTAAAAAAACTTTCAACTACCCTAATCAGCAACATCCTAGTCAAGTCAGATTAAATTTTTTTTTTTTTTTTTTTTTGCATAATGCAAGGAGACTTACCTGTGCCTTCATTTCAGTGTGTGAATACAACCAATATGTGACAGAAATTATCATATATTATTTCTGGTGTCAGTGGAGATATCAATATGATAAAATTATTAATTCTATTCCTTCAGTTTTTTTTCTAGTGTAAATTTGGAAAAAGTGAGTACTGACTTCTGTTGTAATTTCTAAGACCTAACAAAGAGTTACTTAATTTATTTTTTCCTAGTGTATTTTCTATTTAAATTCCATAGCTTCTTACTCCTAAATCCAGATTCAAATAGAAACAAGTCATGTATATTTACCACAAAACTGTTCCACCTCCCATGAAGTATATCTAAGTAAAAACCTAGTCTTTCTCAGAAATCTGAAATCAAAAGTACAGAAATAAAATTACCTGATTCAAATCACAGTATAGTTAAGAGACTCATTTTTCTACTATTCTTCCATTTTTAAGTTTTTGTGTCATTCACAGAATAACACAATGCCACTGACTTGATGCAGGAACTTGAAAAATCAGATTAAGCCATTCCTACAAATGAGAACATACTTTCGAGTAGGGTAAGGTTCATAAGCTTTTGTTCTTTAGAGTACGCAATGCTCTGGATTTTGTTAAAAAGCATAACTTCTGTTTAGTTTTTGGCTCATTTATTAGAATGATTCTAGACAAGACTTAATTACAACCATCACGTTTGGCACTGATTGTTTCTATTGTTAAAACTATTCTATAAAGAGGAGAACTATGAGACTAATTGAAGTCTTTCTTCTTTAAGAGAAAATATAATATTGATTTTATAAAATAGAGCTGTCACTACTTGAAAAAAAAAGCCATCTTTTCTTCTTGCAAAAATATTTTCTTTGTTCTGAGCTGGATTTGCAGTGTTATATTGCTGACCCAAAACATTTCCCATTCTCTTATTAGTCAATTTGAGATATTTGCTTAAATTGTCACACATGTAAGATTCTTCTATGTTCATGTATGCTTTTTTATATATGATAATATACAAAACTTTACAAAAACAACAATTATCACTACAGTTCTAAGCATCACTGTATTTATCAAAAAAACAAAACCAAACAAACCCATTACAGTAAATAGTGTATGAGAAAAGCTTTCCTCTATCGTTAACAGAAATTGGGAAAATTTTTAATGTCCACATCTCCCAGCTCTTTCCACCTTATGCCACCTACCTTCTTCTCTTTAAGTATATCTGTTTCTATATAATATGAGAAGAAGTATGAATTCTTTCAAAAACCTTTGTTTCTAATGCTTGAGAATTCATCACTTTCAAGAATGACGTGCAAATAACAAATATTTGATGTTTGGCTGCATCACAACATCTCCAAAATACCATACTTTGTGGAATCTGTCTTCTAAGATTGATCTCAGTGACCTGATGCAAATAAGTACAGAGGAATTCTGAAGATATAAAAAGCCATCAGCTTTCAGTTACCTTTCTTTCTTTTCCGGTTCATCCATTATTGATGCATGAAGTTTAACAGTCTCAAGTAACAAAGAGACATGAACTATTTCCTCCATAGGAAATCCTTCCTGAACTCCTCCTGTTCTGAAAGTACTTTTTGTACTGTAACAGCCTCAGGGAAGTTTTCAGTATTAGCTTCAGCCGATAGAGCTATATTTTGCTTTAATATTTATATTATTATTATTTTTTTTTTTTCCAACAGTACATAGTATGTCATGCTTCAAAGATTGTTTCTGTATGTTGGCTATCTCCTGGAGATGAAATCTAGGATAAAAGCAGTCCAAAATTGCCCTCATCTATAAATATACACAATATACTCTTTCCAGTAATCACCATGCTAATGGTGGAGCTGTTGTGAATGTATACAAGAAAAGTGATTTCCCTGGAAAATAAAACCAAGATACTGCACATAAATGATTTTGAAACATTTCTGTTCCCACCTACCTCCATCCATCAGCTTTGATATCATTTCTGAAAAAAAAAGAACACATCTCCTGATTAATATAGCACAGTTAAAATGCTGGAGTACAGCTAGTGCTTCTTTTCCTCCACCTCATAAGCTGTTTATCACTTTTACTGTTATATGAAACATAATTTAGTGTACATCTGCGCACTTCATAAGGACTCACAATGTTTGCATATGTTTAAGGTGTATATTTTATTTTATATTTTCAGTAAGGTTGCTGCTCTAAAGGATTTATGTAGACTTGAAATATGCAACTGTGCTAAAATGGAATTCTAGAGATTATAATTTACATCTTCCACTATTTCTCTTACTCTTTAATAGAGACCTGGGAATTACCATACATATATAACAGAGGCTTTCTTTTTTTCTTTGTAGTCACCTGGTAGCCTTCTTAAGAAAGAACATTTCATTTATGGATGATTCTTGAAACATTTGCTAGTTTACTATGTGGAGTTATAAGCTAAAAATCCAGTTTACTAATTGTGGTTAAGTGGCTATTTGATTTGCATACTAATGTACAATAAGATAAACATATAAGTGGTACAGTCGTTCATGAGGGAATCCTTAACTCATTTTGGTTAGTGGACACAAACATTGAATACTGCCAAGGAGCTGATCCCAGTGTTCAAAGACATACGAAGAATGATAAGGCAGAAGCTCCCCTTCCACATTAACTCACTGACTGCGGACAAAACATGAAATTCATGGTCATGTTCTTTTCTCATCCCAAATTTTACACACTAGAGCATTTCACACTGCAGAAGACATTGAAATCAAAGCTTGAGGCAGCACCACATTCCTTATTCTTTGATTTAATTAAGGTAGGTGATCCACAGTCACCTGAAACATGTCATAGAAAACTATTCCTGTTTGCAATAATGACCTGCAAATATGCTGTGTGACTAAGAGAATGTTAAGATAAAAATAGAAACACACACACGCAAAATCAAAACTTCTAAAAAGTCTGCAACACTGTGTCTTTTATTTAGTGGAGAGAGAATACAGTCCTCCAGTGTTCTGAATATGCTGGCTTGCAGAGTTTCCAGCTTCTCACGTAACCTGTAACACACATTTAAAAATGAAAACTAGATCTTAGAAAAAAGGACACCTGGCCCTATTCATGTCCAAGTAGTCAAAGATTACATGTTTTTCTTCAAAGTGATTAGCTAATCAGATTTCCAGACCATTCACTGTCCTGTCCTGAACTGTCTAGGAGGAGGCAATACCTTGCCAAAGAACGCTTCACTGTGTATGCAATTTAAATATCTAAGCACAATTAATTTTTGCTTGTGTATATTTTACCATTGCATACATCATTAGTTATGGGAAAAAAATACAAGAAAAATAATTGTCTTCTAAAAATTGCACATTCTGCCCTGCAAATTCAGACACTGCATTTTGACAAGTTGGTCTGTAATGCTTAAATAAGATACGTTCTTTTTTATATTTAACTCTCTCTTTTAGACACTTTTTAATTTTATCCAGTGTCTTTCGATTAGAATGCTTGTTTTTCTGTCAGTGACTCTTTGTTGATTGGGAAAAGCCAAAGATGTTTGTTGTTATTTTTATTTATTTATTTGGTTTGGTTTTTTGTTTGGTTGTTTGTTCTTTTTCAGTATCCATTTCCATTTCTACTGATTCATATTAGTTTGAATTCATTGACGATGAAGAACAGGACTGGCAGGCTTCTAAAAAATGCTGTCATCCTAGACAAAGTCTCTAATACAAGAATTGCCTATACTGTATATCTTTTATTCATTTGATTGTCCTAAAGCAGTTCCCAAGTAGTTATTCATCGTTATATCCAAAGTCAAAGTTGATTGGTAGCAGTATTTAAAGCATATAAAACATATAAAGATGAAAATTTTCAGGTCAGAAGAGCTAACATCAATAAGTGGTATCAGTCTCAGAGTTGGGAATCTTATGACATGAGCAACGTGTCCAATCACTCACTGAAGCCCATATTTTAATGTCCACTAATCCTCATTATTTACTCATTTATTTTCATTTCTATACCCACGGCCTGTATAGTAGGGTTGTGGATGAATCTTTCTCCAATTTAGAAAACATGGGTGAGGCAAAATGGCAGTCATACATATTTGTATTTCTTTCTGATGACTGTAAACTCCAGATAATTTTTTTTCTTGAATTGTCTTCTAGCCTTTCCAAATTCCTTCTTAGCTTTTTGAGCATTCTATTTTATGCATCAGTTGTGCTTTATTATGTATGTTTTTACACACAATGTGTGTGCTTCTGAAGAGGAAGAGCCCAGTGCTGTTTTTACATTTCTGGCATCTTCTTATCCAAACACCTGTTGATCAATTCAATTTATCAATTTCACAGAATCACAGAATTGTAGGCATTGGAAGGGATCTCTGGATATCAAGTTCAATCCCCAGCTAAAGCAGGTTCCTTACAGCAGTTTGCACAGGAAGGCATCCAGGCAGGTCTTGAATATCTCAAGAGAAGTGGACTCTGGGCAGCCTGTTCCAGTGCTCCATCACTCTTACAGTGAAGAAGTTCTTCCTTGTGTTAGTATGGAAATTCCTGTGCTCCAGTTTCTGCCCATTATCCCTTGTTCTGTTGTTGCTCACCACTGAAAAGAGTCTGACTCCATCAGCTTGACTCCTACACTGTAGATGTTTATAACAGTGATGAGATCCCCTCTCAACCTTCTGTTCTCCAGGCTGAAGAGTTCCAGGTCCCTCAGCCTTTCCTCATACGACAGGTACTCCAGGCCCTTAATCATCATGTATGTGGTCTGTACACAAACCGTTCATCCGATCATTCCTATAGATGTGTGATTAATGTTTATCAGTTGTTATCTCCTGTCAAGCACTAGCCCCAGAATGACAAGTGCAGAAAATATTAAGTCTAACCATGACATCATTTCTGGATAGAAAAGCAAGAAACATCTGAAGAAACCTAAAACACCCAATCAGTAGACTTGTAAGTGTCAGACTCCATGTCTAATTTGCCTAAAATTCTTCTGTTGAAATAAATCAAATGTGTTCTATTTTCAAGGTAGGTAGGAATTGCTAAATTTTAGAATGCATGTAAGCCAAGCAGCAAAATGCAAGTTGTTTATCTTTTAATTAAATAAAAAATGCAAATGGCAGACTTTTTTCCAAAGGCATAATTGTTATACTTCTGCTTAAAAGACTTAATTAAATAATAGCAATGGTTTGTCTCACAATCACATGATTTCCTTAACTTTAGGAAAGAAGAGCCTTTGGTAAAGTAGCTACTGTATTTCTGTTACTTTTTCTCTAGTTTTCAGAGAGTGTTGGAAATGCATCTATTCCTGCATGACTGCTAGAATACAGAATATAAATAAGGTCACACAGATTGCTTATGGCCTGCTTCATCAGAATCCTTGGGCATCTCTTAAAAGATGCTTAAGTCATTTATTAAATGTGAATGAGTGTGTCTCAAATAGTCAAATAACTCATAGTCCATCTCCCAACTATAAGTGTACTCACGTTGTCATTTTTAGACTGATTTTGAAACAGAATCCCTTTTGATAAGACATAATGTTGCTAGCTTGTATTAATTGAACTGGTTTTAGATACTTGGACTCAGTTGATATTGAGCTGACAATTGCTTTCTCATAGCAAAACAAAGGATAAGAAAGTAAAAGATCTCACCCAGGTGAGAAAACTGAAGCTTCTGTGCAATCTATTATGGTAATTTGAATTTCAGTTTGTAGTGAAAGAGCTGTTGCTTAGATTAAAACCTAGAAAGAAATGTATTAAGGCCAAATTTTTATTGTTGTTTTGTGTTAAGCTGCCAATACTTAAAGCTTATGTAAAATGGACAAACAAGTAGTAATGACAGAGCTCACAGAGACAGCAGTTACAGGTGAAGACCACCTTTCTGGTGCTTGTAAGGACTGATGAGTCTATCTCTAGGTTAAAGAATTAGATGAAGATAAGACTGATGACTGAGAAAAAGAACCAAGTTAAATGACTGATCTAAAGAAAAGGTGGAATAGGAATTTAAAAGAAACAGAGAGATGGGAAAGGAAGCAGAAGAGAATCCCTAAATTACTTATGTTGTATAGAAAGAATAAGATAAACTAAACATGTCACTGTACAAAAAGTAGCAGCATCTCCCTTAGAAGAAGATTTGTGCTCATAAATGACATTGAGGTGGAAAGAATATTGGTGAAGCAAAAGTAGTACCTATTTGTCCTTGTTTCAACTGAAACAACATTAATAGCATTTCGACGTTTGTTTGAAGCTGAGTGATGAGAGCACATCCGGGGCCAGGCCACTCAGTTGGGCAGAGCCGCCACCTGTATAGCATGGGGCAGGGAGTGAAGCGGGGCCAGGACAGTGCCATAATTAAGCCTGGGGTGTTCCTCTCCATGTGACACAGAGTGGAAGAGCATAACACTGTGGGCAGTTGGCCGAAGGCATGTAATTGTATTGCGGCTATATAAACTGTTGTCATTGCATTTTTGTTTCTATTTTCCTCTTTTGTCATAGTAAATCTTTTTTTTTTTTTTTTGTCTCAGTCCATGAGTTCTGTTTTGTTTCCATTTCCCTCTCATCCCTCTTTGGGGGCAGTGAGCAAGCAGCTGTGTGGTGCTGATCTGCTGCTGCTGGGTTAAACCACAACACTGTTCTTTTTGTCTAATGCTACCTAAATAAGATGTTAATAATATCTCCTCCCTGGAGATGGGAAGTGTTTCTACTTCAGGTTCTTTGACAAATGGTAATATCTAAAATATTTAATTAAAAAAGGCTTTGGCTATGAAATATTTCAAAAAACATTCTCCATTTTTGCTATATTTATTCAAAGATGAGATCATATATTTCTTATATAACACAAAAAAAGACTAAGCTCAGATTATATCTGAGTTAGTTCAGTTTTTATACTTACACGTGTTTTGGACTATGGAGGTTATTATTTGCCATCATAATAAGTTCTGAACTGTGTTGTAGTAGGCGTGTCACGGATCTCGGTCTGTAACACGGAAAGGCCCTTCCCCATATGCTTGTTATTGGTTCACCTACATACTTGAACCTGTGTCATAGACACAGGGGGCTGTGCTTCTTTGTTTTCATAACAAGGGGCACAACAACTCCGTGTATGGCCTTTCAGAAGTGACAGGTCAGAAGCGGGAGATTCAATATGATTGGCCAGGAGCTCCGCGTGAGCTTCTGGAACAGTCTAGTAAAAAGATAAGAAATACTGTATATTTGTTTAGCTTTTACCAATAAACGCCATTTTGCTGCATATCATGTTGATGCTGTGTGTGGTATTTGGCCAGGACCGAGTTTAGGTTCCTTTCGTGCAAGAATAATACTAAAAGGGTCGCTGGAGTTCGGTAACAGAACTGATCAGTGATTACAGGATGTCCTTCAGAACACACAAATTCAGCTTTAATTTGTTCAGAAATTCTAGAGGTTACTCCCTTGGGCAGCCTTCAAAATAGGTGCAGATTGTTTTCAGTACTTCAAGGCTGCTTGTATGGCTTCAGGTGGAGTCATCAGCTCATTGACCCTATCCTATCATCCCTGGGTTGTTAAAATTTTAGCATGATTCACAGGCCATCATTTTAATGGAGATATGTGGGATGTACCAAAATCATAGGAAGCAAGAAATCTTTAGAAAAGATTTTCTTAAGGTTTCCCATAATAATGTTTACAATCCAGTTAGAGATATTAACCAATCACTAATAAACAACAGTCTGCTGAAATTCAGCCCTGTCAGAAGTCCAGCAAAAGCTGATACATTACACAGAATATAAGTGCTGAATAAGTCTTGTGCTACATCTCCACGTAGGAGTAAATTTCACTGAGTGAGAAGTAAGAAGAGTTGTTTGGAAGTAAAGAAGAGCTGACATAACGTTCTTTTCTTGGTCCGTGTATTATTTGCTAGTCAATCCAAATTTATTTTTAGCAAATCTGTTACATTTGAGCTATAGACTTCCTAATAAGCAGTTTGTTTGGACCGTTAACTGATTATGTTGAGACACTGGCAATCTGTCTCACAGGACATTAATTCCTCTGCATAACTGGATGATTGAAATATAGTAAATTATAGCATATCACAAAATAAATAATGAGTTAATACCAGATAATACTGATCTTCTTTTAAATAGATATTTCTGCATGATTGGCTGAAAGTTTCATCTCATGGAACACAAACTTTTGGCCAACTAATCAGTTATAACCAAATAACATAGTCACAGAATGTATTTAAGTCATCTTTTAATGCCAGTTTCAGTTAAATCTAGAACAGAGAACAATGAAGGCAAAATAGTTGCCACTTAATAATCAAGAAAAAAAAGCTTCATTCCTAATATTGGAACAACTTTAATAGATGAGAGAGTTCTTAAAGTTATTCTGCAGCTTCAACCATCAGTGAATGTATCTAGCTGAATGAAACACTGAAGAATTATTCAAAGAAACTTGTTTCTCTAAAGGCTCTCTGTAATAGACGAAAAGAAAAAAAAGGTCACCATTATTCTCATGTGCATTTACTCACAGAGAAAGACTTTTATTATTCAGTAAAGGAATGAATAATAAGGCTTTTTTATTTTTTAAGTTAAAAGGAAGATAAGTTTACTGCCGTACCTGCTTACATATGGATACCTGTATACAAAAAGCAGAACTAGAAGAATGTCTGTATGTTATCACAGGTTAAAGAAAAATATTATTTGTGGCTACATATCAGCGTTTCCACATGTTGAGGGTCTTCTGTCACACAGCAGGGGGGAGATAGGACCTTCTCCCATCATCCCCCCCCCCCTACACACAGGAAGCCAGTGGAGAACTGAGAAGGAGGAACCCAACTGAGATAAAGGAATTTACTAGAAGTGGTAAAGGAATGTGAGATAATAAAATATAAAAGGAATCAAAGGTTATAAATCAACAAATGGAAGAGAGATGCCTTCTAACCGTGCTGCACTTTGGCAGTATGGCCAAAAGTTGGCTGTGGTTACATCACCTCCTTCCCTCCCAGAAAATCATATGGAAATGACCAGAGAGTACCAGGAACTGCAGCTCTCCAGCAGCCATCCCTACTGTGAGATTTCACTGCATGATGTCATGGTATGGAATACCTATGGAAAACCATGATATTTAAACTAAATGGAACATCCTATGCTTTTTTGATACGTACATGATGTACATACATGATGTGTATTTACATGATATATTTAATATTTATATCTAAAAATACAATGGGTCATATAGGTCAAAATCAGCAACATACTGTTTCAGAAAAAAAAGTATATCACTGTTTCAAACATACAGTAGTAGTACTACAGTTTAACAGATTATATTCACATCTATCTTTCATTCAACAATTATTATCAAAAGCCTTGATTTATATAGAAACGTAGCTGTTTCTCAAAATGTACTGACACCAGTTACAGTGTACATAGAAGAGCGATCAAAACTACAACAATAATTTTATCATGATAATATGTAATCTGTAGTACAAGAAGATGAACTTCCTGACCTGAACAGATTATTTTTCATTTTATGTACTTTCCAGTTAGTAAGAGAGAATCAGAGATGTTTAGGGACAGAATTTCATTTGTCTCAAATCTCCTTTCCACTACTTTGAACTCTGTAAAAAAGAGGTAAAAATTACATGTAAGGTGATTTTGTACACCATGACAGTAAAATACAGCAAATACTCAATAAAAGCCGCCAGACTTTGAGTTTATGGAGAACACATGAGACATTGCTTCCAGCATGTAAAGGAATGTAAGACTCTCTCTCTTTATAATGTTAACTATAATCTAGAATAACTATATTAATTGTAATGCTAACATAATAAATGGAATTTAAAATTACCCTTCACAGAATCTAAAGTTCCTTTCTTCCAGGAACCACAATGAACCAGGACCTCCTGATGCAAAACAATTCTACACACAATAATTTTATATGTAATGATTTTAAAAGAGTTGTAAGAAGTACAAGGTAGGATTATACTGAGTGTGGACACAGAAAGAGGAGCCAATGAAAGCTCTGTGATTGCTCTTTTCCAAATTGTTAATTCAAATTCAAAATCAATATGTGAAAAGCGTCTTATTTCATACCTTCTCGTTCCATTTCAATTCATGAGACCATAGCAGTATCAAAAGGTGTAAGTTTGTTAATGAACAAACATTTATCCTTTCTTATAGTATTAATTATCTTCAGTTCCTGAAGTCAATGACTTAAAGGTTTTAAAGAACAGCTTGCATAACTATTGGGTATTGAGATTGCCCTTAGTTCTGTAATACTAAACATTGGGTTAGTGGAATGAGGTAGAGGAGGAGATATACATGGGAAGAAGAAATTTATGTAATAATTTAAGATAATTTGTGGAGATCATTACTGATATTTCAAAAGTTTGGCCAGGAAAAATTCCCAGGCAATAAACTATGGGAAGGAAATGCTAATTTCATCAGACAGTAAGTGGCAAACATAGTCAAACTCGTATTATTATCTATAATTAAGCTACATTTCAAAAAAAAAAAAATTGATGAAATAAAACTGGAAAGAGAATTGCAGTGATCAGTATTAAATATATGATAGTAACAGAATAATTCAGCATCTGTTTTGTGGAAAAATGCATATGCCCAGCATATAATCCCAGAATTGATGTCTATTATGGTAATGAAAACTGTCATTAGAGACATGGAAGGATCACAGCTAGATAAGAATTGGATTCCAACAAGCCAGGCAGAAATCACTACTGGGAAAAAAATTGAGGCAGAGGGAGATTCTGTCAGATAAAGAGCAATACTGATGAAACACTTAGAGCACCTTGAACTGACATTTAATCAGGATCATATTTTTTCTCCTTTCTATAGTGTAACTTCAAGAAATTCAATCAGCCTGTTCTGACTTGGGAAAGAAATCTTAAATGTAGGCACAGATTTCTTGCAGTTAATTCTAATCTATTGTGAGTTCCTACTTCTGTTCTTACCATTTATGTATGTAACTATAATCACATTTTAAACATAAACGTACTTTAGTCAGTGTACTCTGACTTTAATAGTAATAGCAACAAAAGCATCAACGCTTTTAAAGAAATAGCCTGAAGAAATAATTTCTCAAAATAATCTAAGCAGCTTTCAGCTGTCTAAACATAGGCATATAGCATTGTTTTAGGTTCTGTTGACTGTCTTGCCAGGGCTGCAGCTGTAGATTCGGAAGGGTGCTGGTCTCCCATGAAGACTTCCACATATGCCAGTAGGTGTCACACAATACCCTAGACCATTTTGAAATGGCGTATCTACTGTTGAGCAAGTTAATCCCATCCTATCTGATTTATATGCATAAAAATTCTGACTGGATAATTTAATTATGAAAAGCATACATTTTTTTATGGTTTATAAGGAGCATGAATATTGTTGCTAATCAATCATTTGGTTGAGGACTGCTGAAATCACTAATAACAGGATGAAATAGTGAAATGCTAATGAGTTGAAGTAACTTGTTTCATTCTTGTTTTTGTTACAATGCTAAATATGTGAAAGTAAAACCCTTTAAATTTGAACAAACTGCTTTTCCACTTGCTATTAAAAAGTGAAAAATGATTCTGTATTCAGTAAAGATTTATTGAGACACTAACCCCAAAGTCAAATCAACTGTGGAAAGAATTCATACATATGTAATGGGGGTAAAATCCTCACTGCTGTGGCCTAACAAATATGTTTTATTGTTTGATGTGAGAAGAGAGTCCCTATTGGACTCTTGTGCATATTAGAGAAAAAGAGAAAATGAGAATTTAAGTACATAAGTGACAGGAAAAATAAAAAGAAAAAAGAAAGTGGAATGAGGAGGGAGCAAGAGAAGGAAAAGTGAGGTCATGTAACATCATTCATTTCTTTTCTCAGAGGAAATTAACTAAGTTCTTGTGTAGCAAGAGAGGGACATTTGTTGAGGGGAATGAAGATGACTTGAAGGACAGAAAGTATTAAAATAAGTACTAGGATAAAGAACATAAAAATTCACTGGAGGAAATGAAAAAAATTCGGTGGAGATCTTGCATAGTCTAGTACATAATCTCCAGAGGAACTGAGAAAGCAGAACTAGTGATGTGTCCATGAGGATGAACACTGAAGAAGGGAAAAGGACAAAGAATCAAACTGAAAAAAAAATAGTACAAATGGAAAAAAATAAGGCAGAAGAATAAGTCACCCTCCGCAATACATGGTAGAATTGTTCAATTAGTCTGTCTCCAGTTTACTTTAAAATACTACTCCAAAATTCCTAAGAAAAGTGAGAAAATTCAGAAGCAACTAGAAAGAGGGGCAGCAAGAAGGAGGAATGGCAGCATAGGTATGATTACTTAAGCATTTGGTGTCCGTTGATTAATTGTTTTAAAGAAAGACAGAGAACAGAGAAGTTTTACTGCAAGGTTCTGGACAAATCAAAGTCCTATCATACCACATCATAAGAGGAAAGGGAAAAGAGGTTAAGAACAATGCTGAAGGAGCTGAGCAGAGGTATAATTAACTGGATAGATTAGAAGTCCACTGAGTATGCTGGTAGACTAGCAGTTGATTTTGAAGCAAGGTGAAAGGGTATTGCCAATTTGGCAGTGTAGAAATTCTGCACTAAGTGAGGAGTTAAGTACTTAGAACTCCTTGAGACATTCACTCTGGGTTAAATGCAGTTAGCATATTGCTCAATGAGTTTTATGCAGCAAAAAAAAATAGTTTTTGAGAGTACATTCATTCACTGGTAGGCTGTACTCTGCAAACTTGTTCATAAACTGCTATTTAATAAGAATTTTGTGAATGAATTGTAGAAACTGCAGGTTTGTGTACTTTTCATTTGTTCTTTGTATCTTTCTGTATTTATAACTTGCAGTTTAATATTCCAATTAGGATGAGTATTTCCTTTGGAAGACATGAACTCTAATAATAACAATTTGGGGGCAAGGAATATTTCATTTTGTTTTCAAATAATTTGTGGATAACTAAAAATACAGCTACAGAGAGCACTGTTACGCCATCATTTTTTTATCATTTACAGATTACCCATTTGTCATATCATGTCTTTTATTATAATGTATTTGGTTTTATTTTTCCTTTTGCTTCCCATTTATCCACTGAATATGTATATATCATTACAGATACTCCCACACAAGAATATGTAAAAGGCCTGATAAAACATTGGCTATCTCTTTGATTAACATCTAAATCAAATAATATTTTATTTGTTTCATATTTACTAGCTCTTTTTAAATTTCTTTGCCAGACTGCCCCTTGTGCAATTAAGCAAGAGATAAAATCTAGGAATTTGTCTGATTAATCTGACTTTAGAAAAACTGAAAGATTATCATGGCCACAGAAATGTTGTTACTGTAATGCAGTTTAATGTACTTTTAGATCTTGCTCAATGTACGTGACTGTATTGGGTTTACTTGGCAAAGTTTTGGTAGTGGGGGAGCTTCAGGAAAGGCCTCTGTTGGAAGCAGTCAAGGTCTTGCTCTGTGCCAGACAGAGCTTGTTCCAGCTGCCTCCAAAGTGGAGTTACTGCTGATCCCATCCACCAAACTGGTGATCCTTTTCGAAAGTATATTTAAGAAATGGTAAAACAAACCAACACTGTGCAGCAGTAGTGAAAGAAAATAGTGAGGAAAAAAAAATGTGGAACAACCCTGCGGACACCGAGGTCAGTGAAGGAGGGGAGGAGGTGCTCCAGGCCCCAAAGTAGAGATTCCCCTACAGCCTATGGAAAAGATCATGGTGAAGCAGGCTATCCCCTTGCAGCCCGTGAAGGACATTGCTGACATCCACACTGCAGCCCCTAGAAGTCTCCACATCACAGCAGGCAGATGTTCCCTGAAAGAAGCAAGTGACCATGGAAAGCCCAGGCTGGAGCAGACTCCTGACATGGACTACAGCCCACACAGAGGAGCCCGTTCTGGATCAAGTTGTCCAGGAGGAACTGCAATCTGTGGGGGACACATGCTGGAGCAGTCTGTTCCTGATGAACTGCAGATTATGGAAGGGACTCCATAGTGGAACAGGGAAAAGTGTGAGGATAAAGGAACTTCTACATGTGCTGAAGTGTTCACATTTCCTGTCTCCCTGTACAACTTGTTTGAGAGGATGTAGAAGAGTGAGGAAGGAAGGACTAAAGTTGACCCTGGAAGAAAGTGCAGCAAAGATGTTTTTAGTTTTGTCTTCTCATTATCCTACTCTATTTTTCATTGGCTATAATTTAAAATAATCTTTTCCAAGTAGAGTTTGTTTTGCTATTGGTAATTGGTAAGTGATCTCACTGTCTTTATTACAACCTATAGGCTTTTTCATCTTTTTTTCTCCTCGTGTTCTGTTCAAGAAGGGAATTGATAGAGTGATTGAGTAGGGGTCTGTCAGACAGCCAAAGTTAACCCACTACAATAGTTCTTTATGCTTTAATAAAAAAAAAAAAATCTTGTTAAGAGTAAACTGTTTAATAATAACATAATTGGGGTCATATCTTGGTGACAAATCAATTAGAAAAAAATGCTAATTTCTTTTGCACTAACAGGCTTGCATTAATTTATTAGTAATTAAAATGAACTACAAATCAAACATCTATCCTAAATTAGCGCCAAAAGGCGCAAATGCCTTTTTGCTGACCAAAAAAATGATGATATTAACTTATTACATTAAGACTGCTTATAAATTATTTTAGATGCCCAGAGCCCTAACAATACACTAAGCCCAGTATTTAATGAAAATATGTATGGGTATTTTATTTTACAGACACATAAGGTGATTTTTTTTTGTAATTTCTGTGTGCTTTACCTATAAACTGAGTGATACAGTGATATTTTTTGTGATTCTCTATCATGTTCAATATGTAACAGCAAATATATGTACCAGAGACATTATTGTTGAGTCATTTCACCTTAAAATGCTTTGGAATGTAATGTGAAACACATAGTGGTGGAGTATAGGTTCATATGTAAAATCATTTCAGTGCTAATACTTATTTGTAGGGGTCCTTGACCCAGCATGGAAAATGCCTAAAAAGAAATTTGCCTCTTTCATGGGTCCATGAACCTCCATAAAAATGAACTGTGTGAAGTTGCACAGAGCCTGATAATGTGTCTCAATTTAAATTGACTCACTGTGGGGTTTGGGTCAGCAACAGATGTTACCTAGGATTCACTAGGACTCACTAGGACTATTAGTCTCTAGTGAGATTACTAACATAATCTCTGAGGCCTGTTTTCAGAATTAACTGTATTTAATATTCTCACTAAATCTTGAAATAAAAAAGTAGGGAAGAGATAGTGAGACTTTGCAGTTTACCACACATTGAAACATACCATCAGCAGTAACCTTTCTCAAGAGGAAGCAGTTGCCCTGAACTGGTGCTTTAACTACTGTGTCATTTTTGAAAATGTTGCTGGTTCTCCTTTACTCATTTTTTTAAAATCGATTCTTATTTAAGTGTAGAGAGAGAAGAAATGGGGGAAAAAAAGGGCAAAACTATTTTCCAATCAAATAAAAAAAAAATATTCTAAAAATTCCTATCTAGAAAATGATTACTTTCCAAATCCCCAGAATGTTTCAGTTTACAACAAAATTAAAATATTTAAATGTGTTGGTTTTTTTTCACTGAAAAGGAATAAATGTTAAAGATTGAGATATTTTTAGTCATTTGTAAAACATCTTTGTTGATGAGGCCTTCTACAGACAGCTGAAATTATTCTCACAATAACAGGCATTGGTTCTCATGGGGGACTTCAGTCACTCTGAAATTTGCTGGAAAAGCAGTGCTGCTGGGCACACTTAGTCCAAGAGGTTCTTGCAGTGTACATGTGGTGAACAAGTCAACTATGAGAGGTATGCTGCTGGACCTTGCTCTTACAAAAAAGGAAGGACTAGTTGGGGATGTGAAGATTGTAGTCAGCCTTGGCTACCGTGACCATGGGATAGCAGAGTTCAAGATCTTGCATGGAAGAAACAGGACAGTAAGCAGATTTGCAACCCTGGACTTAGGAACAGCCAATTCTGACCTCTTCAAGGTCCTAATTGGAAGAATCACAGGAGTTAAAGCATTGGAAGGTAAGGAGGCCCAAGATGTTTGGTTGATATTCAAGCACCACTTCTTCCAAGCTCAAGATTGGTTCATCCCTAAGAGTATGAAATTAGGGAAAGGTGGCAGGAGACCTGCTTGAACGAGCAAAGAGCTCAGAGAAACTCAAAGAAGAAAGTCTATGGAATGTGGAAAAGTACCCACTGAGAAAGAAGGTAAGAACATTGTCAGGGCATGCAGGGATGCGATGAGGAAGGCTAAGGCCCACTTGGAATTAAATCTGGCAAGGAAGGTCAAGGACAACAAGAAAGGCTTGTTTAGCTATTTACTTATTTTTATTTATTTTATTTATCCTATTTTTGTACAGGAAAAGGAATACTAGGGAAAATGTGGGCTTGCTGCTGAATGAGGTGGACGCTCTGATAACAGAGGATACTGAAAAGGACAAGTTACTGAATGCCTTCTTTCCTTCAGTCTTTCCTGCTAAGACTGCCACTCAAGAATCCCAGACCCTGGAGGTAAGAGAAGAGAATCTGAAGAAAGAAAGAAAGAAAGACTTCCTCTTGGGTGAGGAAGATTTGCTCATACATCATCCAGGCAAACTCGATGCACATAAAGCCATGGACCCTGAATGGATACACCTATGAGTGCTGAGAGATGTCTTGCTCCAATTTATAGGAGGGAGAGGAGGTTCTTTTAATACATGCATACCTGACTGCGAGATTAAGACACAACGGGTCAAATGTTAGCCTGACCAGTTTATTACAAATCCTAGTTGCTTAGGGAGATGGGAAAGGGAAGGTGGGAGATAGAAAAGAGATAGGAAATAAAGGCAAGGAGTCTTTGTAGAAAGCAAGAGAGATAGTCACCACCATGGGTCCAGCATTGTTTGTAGTGCAGACATTGATCTTCAGTAGTGATGGGTCGTCAGGGGTGTTGCTCAGTTGACAATCACTTCCAACAGCAGTATGAACTTATTTATGATGACAACTTCCAAGAGCAGTACGATCTTATTTATAAGTTCAAAGTGGTAGAGTCAGCTCTCTTTGGAGTGGCAGCTTCTGGCTTTGGGATCTCAGCAGAAACTCCCTTGTTCCCATCTTCCAGGCCTTGCCAGCAGATAAGAGGGAGCAGGGAGGTGCCCACCTGCATCCTGCTTTTCAGAGGATATGATGGTATCATTCCCCAGTCTCTCATACGAAGCTGGAGTTATTTGGTCACAGGCCAGATCTTCCACCACTAAACACTCCTGAGCACTCTCTTCCAGAGGCAAACAGCTCTGAAGGAAATGCTTTCAAATGTTCACAAGGTGATGTTGATTGTCACCAGGCAACACCCATCATTTGCCTCCTTGGTAACTCAGTTAGAGTCTTATTGCAAAAGATACCTCAGAAAGCAAGCTTTGAGCCAAAAAAAAGAAGGGTTCAGACAAGAGAGCTGGCAGAAGTGATTGCCACACTGTTCTCTATCATCTTTGAAAGGTCATGGAGAAAGAGAGAGGTGCCTGAGGACTGGAGAAAAGCTAGTGTCACTCCAGTCTTCAGAAAAGGCAAGAAGGAGGACCTGGGGAACTGCAGGCCAGTCAGCCTCACCTCTGTCCCTGAGAAAGTGATGGAACCATTTATTCTGGTTATCACCTCCAAGAAAGTGGAAGAAAAGGTTATCAAAAGTAGTGAAAATGGGTTCACCAAGTGGAAATCATGTTTGACAAATCTGGTAGCCTTCTATGATGTCATGACTAGAGGGGTAGATGATGGGAGGGTGGTGGATGTTATTGGCATTGGCTTCAGCAAGACACTGTCTCCCATAGAATCCTGGTAGGTTGGCTTAGGAAGTGTGGGATAGATGAGTGGACAATGAAGTGGACTGAGAACTGTCTGACTGGAAGAGCTCAGAGGGTTTTGATCAGCGTGCAGAGTCTAGTAGGAGGCCTGTAGCTAGTGCTGTTCCCCAGGGATCAGTACGGGGTCCAGTCTTGTTCAACATCTTAATCAATGAAAGGATAGAATCATAGAATCATAGAATCATAGAATCATAGAATTGCTCAGGTTGGAAAAGACCTTCAAGATCATCAAGTCCAACCACAACCTAACCATACTTCTCTGCCATCTGATAGATAAAGGAATAGTTCTGTGAGTTTGACCTCTAGTTTTATACAAATGAGATCTGGTTGTGAATTGTTTTCTTTAGTCTCTTTTAGCTATTTAAATACACTGCTTCTGATATGTTATAACAAAGTTGTTAATAACATTTGTTAAAAGATGTTATTCTAGAAAGAGATAGAAGTTATAGAATTTTCTTCTACCACTACTGAATCTAAATCTGATTATGGAATACAATCAAGTTAAGTTGCATAAAACATGACCTAGACTGTCTTTAATTACGCAGAATTTGTTAAAACTTAAAAGGAGAGCAAATATAACTTCATTTATTCAAATAATTATATTCTGTTCAGTTGGATTTCAGAAATATGATCATTGTGAATATGACGTTACTGGTTGCAAAATATTGGAAAATACATTATTCCATGGCCAACAGAGGTGACCTCACAAGGAACAGTTCCCCAAAAATATCTGTCATTAAAATCAAGGAAGTGAAATTGCACATATAGATACTGTAATCTATAAGCAAACTGGAGGGTAACAAGGGGATTTATCTGGTGAGTGAAGACTGATGAAATAACGTAAAACTGCTGAAATCATTGCCCTTTCAGTTGTACTTTTTTCAGTACAAACACATTGTTTGGTATTGCACTTTCCCTTGAGTGGTCTCTTTCCAACTTCAAGAAAGGAAAAAAAGAATCAACTGTAACAGCACATGGAAAAATGTGCTACGGTAATACCCTAATATATATATATTTCAAAATCACTCAGATTAATTTTAAATCCTAGGTATTACTTTCCTATTTGGAGGGAGAAATTGCCTTGTATCTTATCCTGTTTTAAGACTTCTGTCTAAACATTTTAGACTGCCTCCTCTGTGTCTGTTTTTAAGACATTCTCCCTCCATAGTTTAACACAATCAAGCTTACTGGTAGCACACAGACATCAACCAACTGAAGATGCATTACGCCTTTGACCTTTAACCTTCCTAACACATTTTCTGCAAGGAAAATCTCTGATTGCCTTCAGATAAATTTTTAAAATGATTTTTTATTAATCTCTCCTTAATCTCCTTCCATTATAACTATATACTTCAAGTACAGAATAACTTCCACTGGCAGAAAATATTGTGAAATCTCTTTACAATACCTTGTGCTCCTTTCTCTTCTGGAATATGCTACATGGTAGAGTCTGCAAGCTTGTTGGAAGTATTTCCACAATCTTTGTATGAACCTCTCATGAACTTGAATCTTAACTGTGTCTTCAATCAGCTTTGATCTCTCTACATTGGTCAAGATTTTTGAGTGGAAGTATATCAGTTTTGTGCAGGATTTACATCTTCTTAGAACAAATAAAACTCACTTTTATCTCTCAACTCCATGACTAACAATAGATCCCAGAGGAGAGAGAAATTAGAAATCATAATCACGAAAAGAAAACACAGTTCTGATAGAAAAATTGTTTCGCTTTCTCCTTAGTTATCCCCAGTGATAGTCACAACTTGCCAGCCTGACTACCACCTTGTTACCACCTCAGAGAATATTCTCATTAGAAAACAAAAAGGCTGCAGAATTCTGGTCTTGCTGGACTTTAAAAAAAAAAAAAAAAAAAAAAAGCAACGCTTCATGGAGAACAAGTAAAAATGTTGTTGGAAAGATGATACAAAAAATTATTTCTATCTTGCAGAAAAAGTCCTTTTTTATCTGTCATAAAATGTATTTTTTTCCTATCAATTCTGAGAAAGAGTAAGAAAAATAAAGGTGAAAAAAAAGAAAAAAAGGTTTTATATTATTAATGTTAATGTTCAATTAGCCACCAGCATCACAAAACATCATGTCACTTGTTAATTGGAATGTGAGGGTGATGGTGTTAAATGAAATCAATTATAAAACATCTTAAAAAAAAAGCAAGTAAATAAATAATAATAATAAATTGTCAGGTAAGTTTGCTTTAAAAAAAAGACTTCATATGACTTCAAATGACATACTGGAGGAAAAGTTTCAAAATTACTAACATCCTTTTTCACTACTTTTTTAATACAACAATCTATTTTTTTAATTCTGACAGACTCTTTCCATAACTTAAAAAGACCACATTGACAGCCCTGATGATTCATCATCACATCTTCTACCAGCATCTTTTCATGCCTCAGAATGCAACTGGACGGTTGTTTTTTTTGTTGTTGTTGTTTTTTCTTTGGTTTTTTTTTTTGGTTTTTTTTTTTTCAGTTTTGTTTTGTTTGAGTGAGGGTTTTTTTTTGGAGCAGAATACTAGCAGCTGAGTCATCTTAACTTTGATGACAACATTGTCATTACTTCACTGTGTTAGAATTTCTCCCATAGGCAGTTTCTCATGTTGGGTTTATGTAGCGAGGTTTTGGTAACAGTGGGAGTGTGAGGAGAAGGGCTGCAGAAGAAGAGCCTAGCTCTGCTGCATGTCAGAGCAGAGCCAGCTCCAGCTGCTCCAAAAGGAACCTGCTGCTGGGCAGAACTGAGCTATGAGTGATTCTGGTTGTGCCTCTGGGAGAGCTGATTGAAGGAAGTAAAAAACTGCTGCGCAAAAGCAGCTGAAAGAGAGGAGTGAGAACAGTAATCATAGAAACATAGAATCACCAAGGTTGGAAAAGACCTACAAGATCATCCAGTCCAACCATCCACCTACCACCAATAGAACTCACTAAAGAGTAAAAGAGCTTACTTAAGAGAGACTTAAGAAAAATAAGAGAGAATCAGCCCTGCAGCCAAGAAGGTCAGAGCAGAAGGAGGACAGAAGGTGCTTCAGGTGCAAAGCAGAAGCTCCCTGCAGCCCAGAAGAGGCCCACGGAGGAGCACACTGTCCCGCTGCAGCCCATGGGCACTGAATGGAGCAGATCTCCACTTGCAGCCATAGAGGAGCCCACAGTTCATCAGCAGCTGTGGCCTGAAGGAGGTACAGCCCATGGAGAGACCCCACAGGAGCAGGCCCTGCTCCTTTCAGCAACCAAAACATTGTTGATGTATGCATTATCCTACACATAGTATTACTTCAAATAGAAAGAGACTGGTGTAGAAGAAGACCATAAAGGAAAAATGACGCGATAAAACATACGATTTTCCTCCATGAAAATAAATGTGCTAATTACTTCAAACTTCAAAAAAGATGGAATATAAGCTGATGATTTAGACAAAAACTAAGAAAAAAATGTCAATAGAGAATTCCTATATACTCTTAAGACACTTTTTGATGCTGACACCACATAAAAATATTTTGCTGCAGAACCCTACAATCATATGAGGAATATGTTTAATGTACAATGTTCGAAGGTGTAAAAATCCATTTTACTGTGACCATGAATCTTTCCAGCTGAAGAAGATGACCAGAAAAGCCCTGAGGTTTTAATATGAAATATTTGTTTCAACAGTTGCTAACCACCGAGATAATCTAGATGAGCATGCAACGTTTCATTAGCTCTTACTGTCCCCTGCTCTTCATCTTGCTTTAGTTTGGATTGCTGTGCCTTCTGAAATGGTATAATGGTATGAGACATCAGTCCTTCAGCAGGTCCTTTTCAATTTCCTGAGAGAGGGCATAATTAACAGCAACAACATTACTGCATACAATGAAATACAGCGTAGTTGACATAAAATAATACATTATGTTTGAGAAGTATTCCTTGAGAAGTATACATTAATGAGTCCTTCTCCACTAATGTAGAAAGGATATGATTAAATAACAGAAATCTACTTAGGATAATAGTTAGGATTATAGGAGACTTCCTATTGAACTGTAATTTTATTTGGAGGTATGCAAAGTTATATCAGATTTTTCTTTCTCTATCACTATTTTTGTATTAGATAACTTTTAGCTGTATTTTGAAATGGTTTGATATTTCATTACTTCCTTTTTTAAGGTAATCCCTCAGTTTTTATACGTGAAACACTGAAAATTTACTTTATATCTTCCTTCACATGCATCTACACACAAAATTAATAATTTACTTATATGTGGCCAGTATAGTAGCAGTGCTTTTGTTTAAACTCTGATACGTTCCATGAACCCCACAGTTGCTAAACAGAGCCATATTGCTTTTCAGTCTCCTTTTTTTCCCACTTGGTAAATATATAGCTGAAAATAAAGTATGTTTTCTCATACTCTGACATGTTGACTGGGAACACATTCTGGTAACATGAAACAGCCTGAATATTGCTCAGACAACAGAATTTCTCAGAACATTTCAATAATAAATCATCAAACAGTATTTTGAAGTCCATTAAGGGAGGAGGAGAAGGCTTTTCTTTCAATTTGCAAAGTGATATTCACAGGTGTTTTCCCAAAATTGATTCTATTTTCCTTTTTAAGGAATCCAGTTCATTTTAAAGTCAGCTACATATTGATGGAAATAGAGGAAAATTACAGCCATTAAGCACAGACAGAAAATGTGTGCACCAGCTTTAACTCATATGAAAATTAAATCCAAAGTAGGTCTGGGTTTTAATGTTAATTGTTCACATGCCCTCAATACAAATTATTCACAGTAAAGTATTGCATTAGGCAAGCCTGTCACTTCTACGATTATTATTTCTGTTGTTGTTGTTGTCTTGTAAATGCCACCTCATTTTGTGTCCATTGTGGGAATTTAGGTAAGCTGCTTTAGTTGTAAGAAAGTTCTGAGCATAACATTTAAGGTTGCTGCAGCAGTTTCATGGATCATTAACAATTTGCTAATATTGTTTTAGCTTGCAAATTAGTGCAGCTTAGTGACTAAGAAAAGGTTCCATAGCTGTCATCAATCAGACTAAAATTCTTCATGCATGAGATGAAAAACGATTTTTAGCCTTTGAGGCTCAGACAGCAATTACTGTAACAGAAAAAAAAAAGAAAAAAAAAAAAAAGAGGGGGAAGAGTGAGGTGGAAAAGGAAGCATTCCCATGTATAATGTTGTTAGCAATTCTATTAAATTTATTTCTTGTTGCACTAGAAGAGAGCTAAATCATGGTGTGTCACCATGTCTTATCCTATCCTTATGAAGTAACAAACTTCAGATGAAAAGAAAAGAAAGCCTTTCCTTGGTAATGACAAAACTGGTGAATAAGGAAGCAAAGCAAAACAAAAAAAAGAAAATCTGGGAATTTTTATGAATATATTACTTCAAACATCCTCCATCCCATTTCTTTTGTAATTTGTTCATCTTGAACATTTGAGTGACTTTTATTCACATGGATGCTCACAGAAACTAAATCCTTAGCTTCCATGTTCACAAATAATACATTTTAAATACCACATACGCACATCTTCTTGAAAGAGGAAAATGTCAGGCCTTTTCAGCTCTACTTTTCAGAGGAGGAAACAGGCAGTTCCTTGGGACCACTCAGTAATAAGTGCAATTTCTGTTGCTGAATTTCTTTGGACCAGCTGGCAGTTTCAGGCCACAAAATGTGTGTCTGCAGCTCACAGCGGGGTTTCTTTGCCTGCTTCTCTAGCGCAGCAGAGGGCAAAGGCAGATAAAGAGTGGCAAAGGCATAAACTCTAGTGAGCTGTCTTGTAGCTTAAGCCAGCATGTGTCAGTGTCTTCAGCTTCACTTACGCTAGCATAGTAGATTTCTCATCAGTTTGGGATTTGGTCCTGAAGGGTAAAGGGGTCCAGAAAGGCTGGTTGATCCTCAAGAATGTAGTCTTAAAGGCAGAGGAGCAGGCTATCTCCCTGTGCCACAAGATGAGCTGGCAGGGAAGAATACCAGCGTGGATGAACAGGGAGCTTTTCCTGAGGCTCCAGGAGAAAATCTGCTTCCTGTGGAAGAAGGGATGGGCAACTTGGGGAGACTACAAAGAAGTTGTTAGGATGTGCAGGGAGAAAATTAGAAGGGCAAAAGCCCAGCTTGAACTCAACTTCACTATTAGGGTAAAAGAGAACAAAAAAACATTTTACAAATATATTAACAGTAAGAGGAAGGCTAAGGAGAATCTCCCTCCTTTACTGTGTGTGGCAGGGAATGTGATCAGTGAGGTTAAGGAAAAGGCTGAGGTTCTCATTGCCTTCTTTACATCTATCTTTAAAAGACCAGTTATCCTCAGGGTACTCTATTCCCTGAGCTGGAAGTCTTGGATGGGGAGCAGAAAAAATCCCCCACGATTCAGGTGGAAATAGTTAGACACTTACTATTCCACCAGGACTCCCGTAAGTCTGTGGGGCCAGATGGGTTCTACCAAAGGGTGCTGAGGGAGCTGGGGGAGGTGATAGCCAAGCCACTTCCCATCAACTCTCAGCATTCCTGGACAACTGGAGAGGTGCCAGAGGACTGAAGGCTTTCCAGTGTGACTCTCATCTACAAGAAAGGTCATAAGGAAGATTCGGGAACTACAGACCTGTCAGCCTGACCTCAGTGCCAGGTACGGTTATGGAGCAGATCATATTGAGGGATATCAGACGGCATGTGCAGGACAACCGGGCAATCAAGCCTAGCCAGCACAGGTTCATGAAAGGCAGGTCCTGCTTGACCAGCCTTATCTTCCTTCTATGATCGAGTTACCCACCTGGTGAATGAGGGAAAGACTGCTGACGTAGTCTACTTAGACTTCACCAAAACTTTCGACATTGTCTCCCACAGTATCTCCTGGAGAATCTGGCATCCCGTGGCTTGGACAGGTACACTCTTTGCTGGGTAAAGATCTGGCTGGATGGCCAGTCCCAGAGAGTGGTGGTGAATGGAGATAAATCCAGTTCGTGACCAGTCTTGAATGGTGCTCCCCAGGGGTTGGTACTGGGGCCTGTCCTGTTCAGTATCTTTATTGATGACCTGGATGAGGGCATTGAGTGTGCCCTCAGTGAGTTTGCAGATGATATCAAGTTGGCAGGAAATGTTGACCTGCCTGGGGATAGGAAGGCCATACAGAAGGATCTGGACAGGCTGGATTGCTGGGCTGAGGTCACTGGGATGAAGTTCAGCAAGACCAAGTGCCGGGTCCTGCACTTTGGCCACAACAACACTAGGCAACATTACAGGTTTGGGGCAGAATGGCTGGAAGACTGTGAAGAGGAAAAGGACCTGGGGGTAATGGTAAATGCTTGGCTGAACATGAGCAAGCAGTGTGCCCAGGTGGCCAAGAAGTCAAATGGTATCCTGGCTTGTATCAGAAATAGGGCTGCCAGCAGGAGCAAGACAGTGATCACCCTCTCCACTCAGCTCTGGTGAGGCTGCATCTCGAGTACTGTGTTCAGTTTTGGGCGCCTCACTCCAACAAAGACACTGAGGCCCTGGAGCATGTCAAGAGAAGGGCAATGAAGCTGTTGAAGGGTCTGGAGCACAAGACGTATGAGGAGTGTTTGAGGGAGCTGAGATTGTTCAGTCTGGAGAGGAGGAGGCTCAGGAGTGACCTTATCGCTCTCACAACTACCTGACGGGAGGTTTGGTGAGGTGGGAGTTGGCCTCTTCTCTCTTGTAACTAGTGATAGGACGAGAGGGTATGGCCTCCAGCTGTGTTAGAGGAGATTCAGGTTGGACAGTAGGAAATACTTCTTCTCTGAGAGAGTGGTCAAGTGCTGGAATGGGCTGCCCAGGGAGGTGGTGCTGTCACCATCCCTAGAGGTACTCAAGAAACATTTAGACGTACTGAGGGGCGTGGTTTAGTGAGAAATACTGGTGATAGGTAGACGGACTGGATGATCTTAGAGGTCTTTACCAACCTTGGCGATTCTATGATTCTATGATATTAATTTAACTAGATTAAATTCATAAGACAGAAAGATTTGATCATTATCATAACAAGACATTGAGTCATTTCAAAAAATATATATATTTAAAATAAAAAAAATCCCAAGTTTAATATAATTTAATGTAAAAGGGGTGATATTCTGTTTGAACAGGGCCATCAAAATGCATAGTTACCTGTTACATCTGTGCCAGATAACTCTAGTTAATATGTGGAGTTTAAATCTTACACTTGTCTTAAGAAAATTTGTACTGAAGGCTGCTGCCAGTTGATTTGCAGATGAATTATGACAATCAGCATTGTCATATCACAATTAGCAGATCTGAAACTAGAGAGGTCTTGATCATGGTATCAAAAGTTTGTTGTACCAAGAAATTTGATGAGCTTATTATTTGAAATTATAACTCTTATTTTAATTGCTTTTAAAATTTTCTCTTACTGATGATTTCTGAATTTGGGAGCAATATGTAAAAAACTGCAAGGTCTCTTTAAGCATTTTGCTTTTAATGATCGATATGTAAAATACTTTTTTAATAAAGACTTTAAATGTTTTTTAACATTATTATTTTCAATTAAAGATAAGCATTGGCTAAAAGACCTTAGAAAACAAATGCCTTTTAACATTTTGCCTTGATAAAGTAAAAAAAAAAAAAAACAACTACAGGACAAGAATCTAAATATGGTAAATATCTGATTTGAAAGGTGGACTATGAAGATTAGTTAACCATATTCTATATTTCCATAAATTTTTAACTGCATATAGATATTGTATTTTCATGGTATGTTAAGTGTTAATCATATATTTCTAATTCTGACATTTATAATCAAATTATCAAGGAAAACAGTCATTACAGGTAGATTTATTTTGTATCCCCACTGTATGTGAACAACATAATGCAATCCATCAATGAAAAAAGTAATCATTTATTGCTGTTTCTTTCTGTTTATAAGGACATTTTTTTTTTATCAGCTTGACAAAATGAGTTATGAGTCCTATTTTAAAATTCACTTTCCTTTAAAAGTTCATTTAGGAACATCAGAAGCTTAAAATTAAAAATAAGAAATAAAAGAAAAGGGACTGAAAAAGAAAGCACTCTTCTTTCAATATTTCCAAAAGAATGTCTTTTAATTTTTGCATTTATTATAGTAATAAATTTAGTTACCTGTCAAGAATATGATATATATTCTAGGCTAACCATTTATTTTGCAGTCAGCACATTTCTTGTTGAGTGTCAGTCTTTGCTTTCAATAGATAAATAACACGCGTTCATACATTTAGTGCAAGGACAAAAAAAAAATCTTATAGATTTTTTCTTTAATGGTTTAGAAAATGATTAGTCAAACATTTTACTCCACAAGTAGATGAAATTCTCAACAATTGCATTGAGTAGAGGTTTTCTTGTATTATCTCTGGTCTTCCTTTCTTCCTTCCTTCCTGAAATCAGGCCAGTTTAAACTTCACTAAATTAATTCATTAACACTTTGCACTAATGTTTAATTACCACACAAAATGTATTATATACTTACACTATAGAGCTGATGAAGCGTAGTTAATAGCAATAGGTTTGGTTCTTGAAGGTATTTGCTTGCTGAGGCCCATCTAGATGAGCAAGCTTCAGAGCTCCTTGGTTGAGAGAAGCTGGATCTGATGTGGGCTTGTCTTCTTTGTTTTCTGTTTAACTTCTTCCTCCTTGACATTCTTTACCTATTTTCAACCCTTCCAATATATTACTTCATCTCCCAGCACTGCTTTTAGTTTTTGTTTTGCCAGTCATCTGGTTTTTATTATTTATTTATTTATTTATTTATTTATTTATTTCTCTGGACACTCGGGCTACTTTCAAATCCTTGTTTTTATCTTCAGCTTTGAACTTTTTATCATTTGTATATCTACTTGTGCAACTACACACTTTTCTACATATTTATATACAAAAATACATAGGTATTGTGGCTGGAAATTCCTTCATTCATATTGTTAAACACCTGTATACTACTATGGCAGTTTCAAACTGATGTATTTGATGTCTCAAAGGGAAATGCATTTAAGATTAGACATGTATTCTCTTAAACTGGTTAAGTATGACATATATGAAGCTCTGTTTATTTTGTTTCCAAATGCACAGAGTGAAAAAGTATAATGTTTCAAGACAATGTAACAAAGATCTCCAAGGATTGAAGGTGTGCTTGCAAAAATTTGCCAGTTATTTTGAAATATAGTTTTTCTAAATATGTAATGCAGATCACTACTGTGTCAATCCCAGGATCAGAGGAAAAAAAAAAAAAAGAGAAGAAAGGAGAAAACTAGAGCATTCTATTGGTGGGGAACAGCAAGCATATTATGTTCTACATGGTGTCCAGAAGGTAGAAATCACAGCAGGCAGGCAGGGCAGTCACCCTACCAACATCATTACAGAATATCCTTGTAAGAAGAGTGGAGGATAGGTAGCAATGATCAGAAGTAGTCAATAACACTGTGATTGCTGGTCATGACAATGAAGGTCTGAGATCAGTCCAGGAAGCCAAGTCAGTGAGGTCAGGTCAGGGACAGGAAGTACAGTGTCAGTTAGAGGCAGAGCTGCAACAAAACTCATGCAATGACCCAGAACAAGGGCCTAAGCTTAAATACAGATCCCAAGCAAAGTAGACAAGACAGAGAGAGGTTCAGTTTGGATATTAGGAAAAATTTCTTCTTCGAAGGAGTGGTTAGGTGCTGGAACAGGCTGCCCAGGGAGGTGGTGGAATCACCATCCCTGGAGGTGTTACAGAAAATGTAGATGTTATCTAAGGGACATGGTTTAGTGGGAAATGTTGGTGGTAGGTGGATTGTTGGACTAGATGATCTTAGTGGTTTTTACTTGGTGATTCTATTGTTCTATGATGCTATGAAATGTCAGCTGAAGTTCCCCAGAACTCTTCCTTTACAGTTTACCTTTTTTTCACAGCACACAGATCCCAGGTTAACAAAGCCAAGTAAAGTCAGTGTTGATTTTGAATACAGATAGCCAAGTGCCTGGAAGGTGGGAGAAGAGGCCTTGTCAAGTAGACCTTGTCATTTCCTTCAGTTTTCTGATACATAGATCAGTCAAATTTTTGCTCAGTCAACAGGATTTTTAAAAGTTTGTGAATTCAGAGCCTTAGCTTTTAGACAGGATATCCTGCTGAATTTCTCAAGGTTTCCAGCAGCTTTTTTTTTTGGTTTGGCTAAGGTCACTACTGTACTTCAGTTTCACTCTTGGCAGGTACTTGGATTAGCGAACATATAAAAATGAATAATAAATAACCAACCAGACCTACAAAAACAATCAAAAAGACATTTGCTTGTTTGTTCTTAATACAGTTTTTGAAGTATTCCTATTTAACTCATTTTTTAGATAGGAAAAGTTGGGCAGAGATAGAAGCATATGTAAGAGTTCCATTTATCTAATTGATTTGCCATCTTCTTGCCAGGAGAAAGCACTTTCCAACTGTTTCTGTAGCACTTTCAAGGTACCGTAATGCATTTAAACTGTTTCAATGAAATTTGATTACACTCCGTTGTTTAATAGTTCTACTAGATCGTGAACTCTTTATCTGAAATCTTGTAAACAAAAGGCACGACAAAATTAATACAAATTCTTAACTGTATTTTTACTTTGAATATATATATATTTTACTTTGCAGATGGGTAGATATTAACTTGCAGTATAGGAAATGCATTTATTGCCATATTCCTTCACCACTTTAATGAAGACCCTTCCTTATACTGAAGTTTATGAAAGTGGGACTTCTTAGGCTTTGGGAACTGGGAATCAGACACAAAATTCCACAGCACAGTGAAAAATGTGTAGTGGTTCTTGCAGAGTACAACTGAATATTCTGAGCTATCAGATCACTCTTCATCTCACAGAGATTTTTTCTTCCTCCTAGCTTGACTTAGACACTATGAAGTTTTATTCCCTCTTTATCACAGTAGAAAGATCTTTGTCATCTTGACTGAAAAATCCACAGTTCATACCACATAGTTTTCTACCCAAAGGTTTTTGATTTTGACCACTATCATCACACATCAAATTTGCATTTTGTAAGCTTTATCAGCAGTATGTATCAGATCTATTCAGAGAAGAGGTGATGCTCTAGTGTTTCTTCCTCTCCACAGTAAATTTCAGAAAAGTTTATCTTTGATGACATTAAATATACCCAAAGTATTTCAAAATAATAAATGATTAAGAAATAGAATCTGCAATACTGTTTCAGAGCAGTGCTTTAGATACTGTGAAATTGAAATTTTGGGTTATGGTTAATGATATGGAAAAAGTATGTGATGAGGTCTAATATCAGACTGCTACCTGGTGCTAGATATTACAGAAAGAAGTTGTCTATTTTGCATAATTTATTGCTAAATATTACCCAACCTGCTTCAACTGTATTACTAACAGCTTCATTTTTACCCAGCACACATAAATGATAAGGAATAAAGCCATTTAAGTCAATACATTTGAATTAACACTAATCAAACTTAATGGAAAGCAACACTTTCTTTTTTCTTTATTTTTACACTTTAGAACCAAGCCTAGTAAAGATAAGTCCAATTATAAATAAAGTGGTTAGGAGAGGTAAATTTATTCAATTTTTCCAGCACTAGTTTCACTTTGGACGTATGAAAAATAGAAACTCACATCTAAGCTACATGTCTATAGGGTAATTATGGAATCATACTGTTGTACTAGTGAACAAAAGGCAATAAAATCACCCCTGATTTTCTACTCCTGTAATCACATCTGTAGAAACAGATTAGGAACATTTTGCTTTTGCAAATTAGATGCAAATGACCTAGCTGCAGAAGGAGCAACACATTGGAGAAGCAGATCTATTGCCCACAGAAGGGATCTTCAGTAACTGCCCAACATTACAAAACTCCATTAAGGAAGGAAAACGGGATTTGCAAACTACTAGGGACTTTGTCCTACATTTAAAACACACCAAACCACATCATTTGCGGTAAAACTTCTCACACATAAAACTAATCTTTGTTGTTTGGAAGGCTTCTGGCTACTTAGTACATTGTTAGAAATAGTTCTAGTAATTTGACTATTTAAGGTGAATCTCTCTTTCCCTGCTAAATGAAATCTCTCCCATTAACATCATCAATTTTAAGTAACTCCCTTGAAACTGAAAATGATGTAGCCTTATGGTTAGTTTTATTTTCAGTGATATAGCTACAAGTTTGGAGACAACATAAGAATTTCAGATAATTAATTCCTTGAACTTCTGGTGTTCCCTGTTTCTAAAACACCTTGCTTGAGCTACTCTGATAGTTTTGGGGTACTAACCAAAGATGTAGCAGCAGCAGACAAACTGTATCTGGTATATTTCCTTTTGTGTGTGTGTGTGTCTTAACTGATCTAGTATCTACTTGTTTTATTGTGAAATACAAACCATGCTGAAAAATGTGAGATGAATGGGTTGTACTAGGACCAACTATTTGTATCAATTGCCTGCAAAGGAAAGGTTGCTTAGTAACCTCCTTTTTCTCTACCCACAGCACAAAGGCCCATGTCAGACTTCCAAAGCTGTCAGCCTCTGTCCCAGTGAGGCTGCAGAGGAGCTGGTCTCTAGCTCCCCACGGCCCTGTCCTGCCTGCCTGCCATGCTCTCACAAGCCAGGCCCACCTGCAGGCCCATGTCCCAGCCTTCTTCAGCTTTTGCTGTCCCCAGGGAGGAGACTGGTGTTCCCCAGGAGTGTGTCTTTGTCTTTTGGTTGTGGGATGGACCTGGGCACTGAGGCCCTATCCTGACATCTCTTGGGAGCAACCTCAGGCCCCGATGCCTGACCTCCAGAGAGACACCAGCCCTCACAGTGCCCTGACACAAGACAGCAAGTCTTAGGTTTTCCCTGTAATGTTGATTCCCTGGAGGTAACCAATATACAATGTCTGTTATGACCTGTTCATAATAAGCACATTTTTCCATAACATTTTTTTTTATTATTTCCCTCAACAAGGAGTCAAACCAAATCTATTCATATTTTAAAGATCTCATTCAAGTTTCTTTGGCTAGGCACAACAATTTTGGAGTTCATCTTGTAAAAGCTTGCTGGGCAAAACTGTGGGGAGTTAACTGGAGCCTGCCTAGCACAGCTGGGTTTTTCAAGATATAAGACTGGCACAAAAGACTGTCAAAATTATTGTTTGTTTATATTTTATTTTGTTATCACTTAGATATGTGGCACCGTTCCTGAGTTACCTGCTTTGCACTTTGAATTAGAACAGAATTTGAAAATACTTCAGGTCTACTTCTTCATTCACACACATATGTGTACACTCATAGACGTGTGTGTGCATATTATATATATATATATATACACACACATTTTTATAGAACCTTTTTTTTGAAAAGCAAATGAGATAAATCCTACCAGGAATGCTGCAGTATTGATAGCATCCTGTTCTCAGATACTACCTCAAACTTTTCCAACCAAAAATACGTCAGAGGGAAGTTGTGCCTTTTGGGTTAGATCAGAAGAAGAAGCTGCAGCTCCACAGTGCTGTGATGTGAGAGCTCTAAAAATAGACAGAAAAAAAAAAAAGTTTTATCTAGCAAATTCAGAATATCCTCAGAGATACTGCCAATGTGATGTATTTTTCCTTTCTCTACATTCTCTCACTGTTTTCCTAGATAGTGCAAACCTGACTTAGTCCCAGTTCTGGACATTAAACTGCAGGAATTCCTGATCATAATAACGTAATTTAGGTCAGAGTACAGAAACTATCAGCCTGAATCTGAGATTCTGAGTTGAGTTCAAAGCCCTAGTCATTATTGGCAAATTCATGTGAATCTTTTTTTAAAAAAAAGAATTTAAGTAAAAATGAAGGACTTCCAAGTTGAGACTGCATACCTACCTAGGCATTCCTCTGACTAATAGTTTGCTTTAATTAACTGCAGCAGAAAATAATTCCCAATCAATATATGAAAAGAGACAAAATAAATATTGATGAAACAGATGAGGACATTAGTACTTACCTTGCTGCAGTTGTTCACTTAAATCATATCTTAATAAAAATTTATGCAAATTCCTTATGTATAAAATATGAGCAAATGTAACCAGGAATGACATTCAAATTCACAAACTGGAACTTTTAAAGCTCTTTTAAAGCTATTAGTCACTTAGAACTACATCTATTAATTTCAAAGAAAAATATTTCCAAATCGATTAGACTGTTCTGAAACTGTTAGTCAACATGCCTAGAACTCTCTACTGTTATTATGATAGCCACTTTAAAGTGAACAAAAGATTTATTTGCTGTATGCTTGAAAAGGTCAGAGAGAAAAGTATTTATGCAAGGACAATGCATACAGTTTTATATAAACACAACAAGGTAGTACATTTAAATACTTGCCCAAACAGAAATAACTCTTGCTTGTCATTTTTTAAATGACTTCCCGATTAGAAGAGCATAGCAAAGTATTTATGATGAATTTGAAGAGGCAGTAATTCAGTTTTTCACATAAACCAGTGAGACTGGGCATGTTTCACTCAGATTGGTTTGTTAAATGTTTTATAGATCAATTTTCTGCTTGTATTGAATTAGAGTGTAATCATCACATAATATTTTCTCTGCTGTCGAGGAATGTCAAGAAGCTTTTTATGTTTGATTATTCTTCTAGTAGGGTAGTTAATTTATGCATCAGCATCACTTGGTTACTGTACCTACACTTTATTTGATGTAATCTGACAGAATGATTATGATGAATCAACAAACCTTAACAGAATAATCCTGAATGTAAGCTAGTAAAATGCATTTATTGTTCCTTGCCTTTCATAGGAAATAAAAATAAAGGAACAATAATTAAAAACTCACTGATTAAATTTCAGATGGTAAAACAGAACAGCAGTTTATAAACTCAAATTATTCTAATAATCATATTATGATTGTACTTGGTCTGACTGGAAAGGAATTATTTCTCTCCATGTCTTTGAATTTGTGACTCAAGTGTTCGTAACTCAACAACGTTTCAGCTATTGCTAAACAGAACTTGATGGCTTCAAAGCTTTCACATTTTTCTCACTCTGCTCTCTCCATCCCTAAACAAGAAAAATAGTGGGGATGGGCAAGAAGTTCAGAAATGACACAGCTGGGAAAGATTACCTGAATTGAAGACCGAGAAGAAAATGCACAGGCACTGGAAGCAGGAACAAGTACCATGGAAGGAGTATAAGGAAGCTGCTAAGTTGTGTAAGGACAAGGTCAGGAAAGCCAAGGCCTAACTTGAACTAAACTTGGCAAGGTATGCTAAGAACAAGAAAGTCTTCAGCAGGTACCTCAGCCAGAAAAGGAAAGTCCAAGAGGTTGTACCCCTCTAGTGAGTGACACAGGCAAGCTGGTAACAACAGACAGGGAGAAGGCTGAGGTTCTCAACTTTATTCCCTCAGTTTTCACTGATAATTGCTCATCATACAGCCCTCAAATGATGTGATCGGGAGGAGGGGATTGGGGAAGCAACGTCCCTTCTGCTGAGAGCAAAAATCAGGTTTGTGACCATCTGAGTAACCTGAATATCCATAAGTCTATAGGTCTCAATGAGGTGCGTCCCAGAGTCTTGAGGGAATTGGCTGATGTAGTCGCCAAGCCACTCTCTATTGTATTTTAAAAGTCATAGCAATCAGGTGAAATCCCTGGTGACTGGAAAAAAACACAGCATACCATCTATTTTTAAGAAGGGTAAAAAGGAAGACCCTGGGAACTACCAACCTGTCAGTCTCACCTCTGTGCTGGGATCATGAAGTGGATCCTCCTGGAAGCTATGCTAAGGCACATGGAAGACAGGGGGGTGATAAAGGAGGATAAGCACGGCTTCACCACAGGCAAATCCTGCTTTACCAACTTAGTTGCCTTTTTTGATGTTGTAACTGCAATAATAGACAAGGATAAGAGACACTGATGTTGTCTATCTAGATGTCAGTAAGGCCTTTGACATGGTACTCCACAACATCTTTTTCTATAAATTGGAAAGATATGGATTTGATGAGAGGACTGTCTGATGGATGAAGAACTGGCTGCAGGATGGAACCCAGAGAGTGGTAGTCAATAGCTCAGTATCTGGATGGAGATCAGTGATGAGTGGTGTCCTCCAGGGATCTGTGCTGGGACTGATAATCTTCATCAGTGACATCAACGGTGGGGTTGAGTGCATCCCCAGAAAGTTTGTAGATGACACCAAGCTGTGGGGTGCGGTAGACACATTTAAGGGATGGGATGTCATTAAGAGAGACCTGAACGGTGGGCCCAGGTGAACATCATGAGGTCCAATAAGTTCAAGTGCAAAGTCTTGCACCCGAGTTGTGGCAACTCCTGCTATCAGTACAAGCTGGGGGACAAAAGAATTGAGCACAACGCTGCTGAAAAGGACTTGGGAGTACTGGTAGATGATAAGCTGGACATGAGCCAGCAGTGTGCCCTTGTAGCCCATAAAGTCATCCGTAACCTGAACTGCATCAAAAGAAGTATGGCCAGCAGGGCAAAGGAGGTGATCCTGCCCCTCTGCTCTGCACTGGTGAGACTTCACCTGGAGTACTGCATCCTGATGTGGACTCCTTAGTACAGGAGAGACATGGACCTGTGTGGAAGACAACTGTTCTTTTTTTGGCTCAAAGCTCGCTTTGTGAAGCCTTTTTGGTGATAAGACTCTAACTGACAACTGCAAATTATCTAGGGGGGTGAGTGGTGGGTGTTACCATGCCACAGTACTTCTGCTTAAGATTGTAAAGATAAGCAGAAGGGGGACAAGCAGTCTTTTTCAGGGGTGCCGCTTGAAGGAGCTGACCACTGCAAAAGGTGATAATGCTTGTGCATGGCAATGAAGGCACCACTCCCTGCTGTTAAACAGGGGGAAAAGAAGAAGAAGAAAAAAAAATTGAGAAGCGGGGGATAAAAGGTCCCCACTAAACTAAGTACTTTGGAGGAGAAGAACTCCCAAAGAAAAGAAACCTTTGACGGAGGAATTCCCCAAGAAAAAAAAATCCTCTCAGGAAAGAACCCCCCAGAGCCTGCGTGCTGTGAAACTTTCTGGCTTTCTCCCATCCCCTGCAGTGACTGGACAAGTTCCTGAGATCAACAGAGACACAATGAACAACGGTGGACTCACAGTGGTGACACACAACGAACAATGATGGACCCACAGTGGTGACTATCTCTCTCTTGCTTTCTACAAAGACTCCTTGCTTTTATTTCCTATCTCTTTTCTATTGCTCGTCTTCCCTTTCACATATTCCTAAGCAACTAGGATTTGTAATAAAGTGGTCAGGCAAACATTTGGTCCGTTGTTTCTTAATCTTGCCATTGAGTATACATATACTAAAAGAACCTCCTCTCCATCCTCTAAATTGGAGTGAGGCAACCTGTTGAAGCGCATCCACAGGAGGGCCACAAAAATGATCCAAGGAATGGAACATCTACCTTACAAGGACAGGATGAGAGAGCTGAGGCAGCTTAGCCTGGAGAAGAGAAGGCTCCGGGAAGACCTCATAGCAGCCTTTCGGAATCTATCGGAGATCTACAGGAAAGAAGGGCACTGATACTTTAGCAGGGTCTGTGGTGATAGGACAAGGGGAAATGGATTCAAACTAAAAGAGGGGAGGTTTAGATTGGATATAAGGAAGAAGTTTTTTACGGTGAGGGTGGTGAGGCACGGGAAACAGGTTTCCCAGGGATGTGGTGGAAGCTCTGTCCTTGGAGACATTCAAGGCTAGGCTGGATCAGGCCCTGTGCAACCTGATCTAGCTGTGGATGTTCCTGTTCATTGCAGGGGATTTGGACTAGATGGCCTTTAAAAGTCTCTTCCAACTCAAAGGATTCTATGATTCCATGATTCATCAATATGACAAAGTACTTTGTGTTTATGACCAGTTACCTATGAAGACCATGGTTTTATATTAAAGAAATTTGAATGCAGAAGAATTGGCTGTATTGTTTTACTAGGATTTGGACATAATTCCCTACTAAAAGTAATTAAACAAGTCACTCTGTGTCTGACAAATGTTTGCCTTTATGATATATGTCATACAGGTAATTATATAAAACTATTATTTTATTCTTTGTTAAATATTCCTAAAATCTTGGCGTTTTAATATATTCACATAATCATTTATAGGCTGACCCTCTCTTCCAGGAATGAGAATGTTTTTCCTCACTCTGCTCATGATCCAACCAAGTCAGATGAAAGCTGACTCCAAAATGGAAGCCAGAATAAATTGTTATAACATACTGTTCTGTCCTTACTGTCTCATTTAACCCCTTCAGATTTTATCTATCTATTGTGAGGCTATGCAACAGGAGCAGTAAAAACTCAGAGTTGCCTGAATTTGAATCAGAGCTCATTCACAATATGTGACGGAGCATGGTCATCCTCTGGCAAACAAACTGCAGTTTCAGTGACTGATTGATGATTGCTAATTCAAAACTATAATGCCATCATTTGTGAAATGCATGTCAGGACATATGCTGATAGGTCATAACTCTGAATTGTTTATTAAAAGATTTTAACTTGTATTTCTTTTAAACATCAGGAAACATAAATGAATAACAATCTCAAAAACAAAAATCTTTTATAATTTTTGTAATTTTGTCATAGAATTTGTTATTTATCCAATTTGCATATAATTCAGTCATCATACACGTGCTTTAAGACATTCATAATCTTTTTCCTCTTGCCAAAAAGTAAGATTTGTATGAAGGCTTTTCAGTCACGCCTCTACATTATGTTTTATAATTGAAAAAACAACTGTCAAAGCTGTATCTCACTGAGAAGATCAGCTTCTCCACTTAAACTCAAGTATTTCTTTTCTTCAGACAAAAGTTAAATAGCAGTGTATTCCTCTTCTTTCCCTGAGCAGGCTACTTGGGAAAGGGACCATGGATAATCACCATTATCTTGTTTTCTGTAGGAAGTATCTTCAGAATAAGTTTTATTACCATTTACCCAGGCACACAATAATTTGCTGAATAATTGGTTTCTCAGGGTATTGCTGACTGATCTATTAGAAAAAATTGAATACTTATCAGATGTGAGGAAAGTAGATGCTTCATATTCTCTTGTTGAGGAAAGATTTTTCTCTTAGTATACTTAATATATTCAGGTATAGTGGTAATATCTTATCACCCCAAAAATGTTATAATTTCAGGGAAAGACAATAATGAAATATGTGAGTCAGTCTCTGTTGGGAGTCACTATCATGTGCAGACATAGCTTATGATTTGTTAGAACTGGTGTTAGACTGTCCACTATTTCAAATAATATCCCTCCCTCCAAACACTTTTAAGGAATTGTCATAAGTAATGCTCTACTTTTCTCTGTTACTTTAGGTGAATACCACTCATCTCTTGTGAAGTTATCATTTTTTATTGGTGGAAGTGAACATACATTAATTTAATTTCCACTCTTTGTTAAAAACAGGCATATATGTATGTATTCACACGTATGTTTCATTACGTTTGAAAACAGCAGTCAAAAATGACTTATCTATTTCTATCTCATCAAATTTCTTAAGTGTTGGAAGCACATTACCTTCTGTCATATACTGCCCATGAAGGGCAGCAGCAGCAGCAGGAGGGCAGCAGCAGTGAAAACAAAAAAAAGAGCCACCCTCCATTCTTCCCCTCCAGCCTCTATTTATAGTACCAAAACGAAAGGCAAAAAGATGGTCCCCCCTCCTCACCCCCTGCCTCAGTCCTCGTTTGGAATTGCAGTTGGTTCCAGACCCCAGACTGGTTGAGGTAACTAACACAAGCCCAAACAAAAAAATAGTAACAGCACCCCTCCCTTGACTGATGGTTCCTCAGGCATTTTTCCGGGCTCTTCCAGGAGTGATTGAGGCATCAACTTTTAGGGGATAGCTTGAACTTACACCTGCCTTCCCATTACCTTTCTGCACAGGGAAGCAACAACGGTTGTGTCAATCAGCATGAATTAGACACAGTTAGTACTGCCTGTAAATTTTAACCAAAATTTTAAGCTCATAGAAGTAGATAACATAAGATTAATCGTCTGCCCTTAACAAGAGAATAATTTTGATATACTCAAAAAATAGGCAGCCAAATTATATGAATGACATTTTGATCTTTAAGAAGTGCAAGTATGTTCTGAAATGTCTGAAACAGACTCTGACTGCCAAAAACAGCAACAGCAAATCAGAAAATGAAAACATAATCTGAATGGACTAATCACCAGTGAAGTATTCTCTACCCCATCCTACAACTAAATAATAGTGTTGAGAGTAGCCAGAGTACCTAAAAGTCTCCAGTGTGGGGAAGAGACCCCATAACCGAGTACCTGGAGCCAGAACACTCTCTGCAAACTCTGAAGGACCTAGAAGAGAGCCCAGAGGATCCCACAGCCCTCCTCAGGACTACGCACAGCATAGCTGGAGGGACTTCACAGACTCATCTGACTTCTCTGGGACTGTTTCATCTCCTACAAAACACAGAAATTTTGTTATTTGTAGAACTACATAAATTTGTGATTAAAGTTTTTTGGAATCCAAATACATTTAGCATCCACATTATCATTAGGTCTTAATCTGTGACAATGTGCTTCGCTATAGCCCTCCTGAAACAATATACTTCACAATAAAATATCAATTTTCAGTTAGAATGTGAAAGTTTGCATTATTAAACAACTTGCTTAATAATTCAATAAAATCACTTGCAGTGATTGCTAAAAAAGCCTGGCAAACTGTCTTGCTACATACTTCCCTAATGAAAAGCTGTAAGTCTTTAGTTTTAAAGATGTACTCACATTTACACACAAATCAAGTCCTATATCACAATGAAGTGAGCAAATAATATTCCAGACTGCAAAGATATCACCTGAATATCAACTGAATTAAAAAGTCAGTTCACCAAGTCAAATTAAGGGCTCATTTATTCCTTACATTTTTCTTTGTTGGTATATTTGTCCTAGCGATGCAGTATGACTCTATTTCAATTTCTACTTTCGTACAGGTGCATATGATAACTATCTTCCATGACTCTGCAGAGCAGCTGTGGATGGCATCTAGTAATCTAAAATATATTGGAACCAGATACAGAGCAGGTTTATAACAGCATAGCAATCGAAGCCAACTGACTGACAAGATTGTTCATTCTCATAGGATCTACCTTCTGTTATCTGATGGATGCATGTCCACAGATATCTACAGAATCTGATTCAGATGAGTACACATTTCATCCAAACATATAATCACTGTGAATGGAAGTGGTAGTAAATAAAACTGTGTTGTCACTAAGGCCATCTTCAAAATAGACAACATATACTGGATAATGAAAAATGAATAAATAAATAAATGACTATGGTAGGAGTAACTATGATAAAATAATAATCAAAAATCAAAACAAAACCCAAACTCCATTGGGCATTAGGATTTTGCATTTTCAAAGGCTATGCATTGTGAGAAATGGAGATTTCTTAGTTCTGATATCTGGATTCCTATGTGTGTACCATTCTTTCTCTTCTGCGTCTCTAAATAGAAATAATATTTGAAGGATTTTCTTCTTTTCAAGATTCTTACTTTTCAGTCATTGGAAGACACAGGTTTTTTTTTGCTTTTAGTTAACCAACTAAATGTAACTAATTACAAAGTTTTTGTTCTCCCTTTGATGTGTTAAGTGAATTCAGCAGAGAGATATATTTTAATTAAAATGAGGCTAGGGAAAATTTTATACAAGCATACTTCCAGAACAATAAAATAAATTGCAATGAAATTTAGTGCTAAGTTAGAAAAATGTAACTTATCTGCCATTTTAGTTGACTATTATTTAATTATATACTGATGAACAAATTCCTACAGGAATTAAAATTTCATGTAATTGTTCTAATCATTTTTTTCCATAGAAAAAATGTTTTCATGAAACCTTAAGTAAGGTATCTTATATGTTCAAGTGAGAAAAGAGTGGATTCATAAATATTTAAGAACAGTAGAAGTCAGGAAATTGCATTTGAGATCAAATATCAAAGAGAATCTGTGATTTTGGTACCTTTTATTTTCTCCAATGAACAAATACAATTACAATTTTATTTTCTTCATGTTAAGTGGAGGACAGACCATGAAGCAGAAAAAGTCTTGAGAATCAAAGCTGTGTGCTGTGGAAAAAAAAAAACAAATAATTGCTTTGGACTACTTAAGTCTTTTCAATAAAACAAAGTATTACTTCTTGAGTTTAGCTGAAGATGATTTTTTACAAGATGTATGACAATGTTTGGAATGTCTTACAACTGTAAGATTCAAATGAAGGCAAGCCCAAGAGAAGGTGTGAATGGTCAGGGAGAAAGAAAAGAAAAATGATGAAATGTATGAGAGAGATATTCATCTATCAGTGAAAAAGGAAGAAGAGGAAGTATGAGAAGTCTTGAGTTTAAGAAGTTCCCTTGTAAAGTAAGTTTAGATTAAAATATGTTTTGGTTGTGGACTAGATTCTATGATGGCATATTCATCACATAACTGAACTGATTATTCACACACTATTAGATTTAGTTAAGATAGGGACTCTTATGGGCACTTTAATCATTTGCTCCATGAATTGAAAAGGGGCATGCATTTGATTTACTGTCATCTGGGTAGGTGATAAAGATTAGCTAGCTGATAAATGTTGCAAATGAATTTGCTGATCGAAGCTATCCTTTCATTTGTTTTGCACAATAATTAAAGATTAATTCAATGAGACATGCCTCTAATGAAAGACTCTTACCTGCAGTTCCCTTCACCCAACTGGAAAATACAAAACAGGTCAAGATGAAAATTCTTCAAAGAATGAGGTCTTGGATAAGGAGAAAAGTGAATATTGGTACTGCTACGTAACTATTGATGCAAGCAATGTATAGCATCTACACTTTACCTATTTAGAACAATAATTACTTTGGACCAGACATTGGTAACATTCAAAAATGAACATGTAATCAATATAAAACTTGTAAAACATTTTTTATTTCTTTTAAATTGGAAATGACATATATTTCACAGAGCTAAGTGTGTACTTTTAAACTGAACAACTTCTAGATCTACTATTATTAGATTAGGAAGAAATTCCTTGATATGAGGGTGGTGAGGCTCAAGAATAAATTGCACAGAGAAATTGTGGATGTCTTAACCCTGGAGGTATTCAAGGTCCGGCTGGATGGGGCTTTGGGCATTCTGATTTAGTGGAAGGTTTCCCTGCCCATGGCAGAGATGGGTGGAACTAGATGAATTTAATGTCCTTTCCCACCCAAGCCATTCTATATTAATGGTGAAGAACCATAGCTTCCTGATTAGTGATTTCTGATTCCAGTGTTTTACAGATATTGAGAATCAGTCAAGACATGTGTTTGTCATGATCAAAGCCCTCAATTTGTCCTCAAAAAAAAAAAAAAAAAAAGAAATTCCACTCTTACAGTGACTAACTACATCTGCTCAAATATATGATTCCATATTTAGGAGATCTCAGGTAACATCAGATCCCTTTTTGTATTGGAAGTGTTGGTTGTAATGTCTCCAGCAATCCTATTTGTTCTTTTTATCATGCTCACAGGTGTCTATTACACACCATGATAGCTTGAATATCACAACGCATGTTCTCAGAGTTAAATTTGTTAGCTCATGCTTTAGGCTCTGATGGTGTAGAGTACAAAATTTTCAAAAAGAAAAATTGAGAAAACAATAAAAGTACATTCAGGTTATACGAGTATGAAAGACCATATCAGTTTTTCAAGATGATTTGGTGTAAAATGGATTGGTGCACCAGGAACATTAAATGTTTAATAACAGGTTTTTTTTCAGAGGTTTGACAAGAAGTTGAAGGAAAAAAATTCAACTTTCAATTCATTAGCATGGAATGTAATACAAGATAATGCATGAAAAGTATATTATCCTATTTGTGTGAGACATATTTTTAAAACTTTAGCTATTTAGAATTCATAGAATCATAGAATCACAGAATCAAACTTCTACTGTTGATGTACCTATAGAAGCCTGACATCATTCAGCTGTACATCTTCATTTTCTCCTTGGGAAACAAAGGAAAGCACAATATTTATCTCCAGTATACCTTAGACACCTATTTTCAGATGGGATGGATTGCCTCTATAGGTGACAGTCAGTGTGAGAGGAAAAAAAGTTAGTCAGGAATATAACCTTTAGATTGTTAAAACTGTGCGATATGATTTCAGTTCTGAAAACAACAAGTGATTGGAATGATATAAGTGATATAGATAAAAAGCAAACTTTTACATAAAGTCAAAATCTACTCTCATATGAAGATGGAAGGGACTATGTAAACTTTCCTTTTTTTTGTTCTACATTTAATTTTTATTTAACTAGATTTTTTTCATTAACAATATTTTTCTTTTTAAAGGAAAAGAAAGCAACTATGTTAAATAATTAGGCTAAGAGAAATATGGCAGTTCTAATTTATTTTAATAATTAGAATCTCATGATAATTCTGTTTATTCCTGAATAATTTTATTTCTGAGTATCCACAATAGATTTCAATTACATCTTGATTAAGAATAAACGTGTTGAACACTTCTAGTTTATTTCTATATATCTTGGGCTATTTTCTGCTTTCATAAGCAATGACAGAATGAGGAAAGAACATCTTCTAGACATGAGCAGTCCAAATAGACAGAGTTGTCCTTCACAAGATGCAAGAATATATAGTGCACTGATGAGGGAAAATTTCGGCTTTTTAAAAACCATGCCTGAAATTGTCCCAGAACATTCATATGGGCATAAATCACAGGTTGGACCAGAGCTTCAATCTGCGAAGACACATGCTGCATAGCAATGCAAGCTGCCAGTAGCTTTTGTCAAACTCTGTATCATACAAACTTTAATCACACTATGATTACCTGCCGTGCCCTTATATTTATCTATATAAAAACATCCATCATGGCTCTTTATGTGATTGGCTGAAAATAGGACATTGAATAGACAGGCAGGAATATGAAAGAAAATGTAAAAGCTATTAAAAAAGCAGTTCTAACCATAGGTAAAATGTTATCTTTTTAAAGCATGAACAATGACTAGAATTACACACAGCAAGTTTTGGTTAGCATTGTACATCAGGTTATATGTTATGTAGTCATAAATCAAAATACTTTCAGAAGTCTCTGTGGAACTATAGTAATGATAAATGTAATGATAAATTTCACAAGATGACAATCCATCATAAAACAAAATCACTACAGGAATTCAGTACTTCAGCTCTGTTTAACTTCTTCCCCCAGACCTGATTTCTGATAACTTGACAATAGCTTTCTAGCATATTATTAACAAGGACTGATCTTGAAAATAAACTTGGAAAATAATGTATAGATAGAGACAATTGACCTCCTGCCTATCAGTCATGATAGTGGTGGTATACTGGTAATTTGCTTTAATGGAAAATATACCTCATGGTTTGCACATTCTCTCAGTTGATTTCGTATCATTCTGATATTAGGATATGCTTGCTACAGAAGTTCATGCTACAAGTGTTAGTTTTTGGAGTACAGACAAAATAAGAGAACTAGATTCAAGGTCAAAAATATATAAACTTTAGTAAAATTCAGGAAAAAAATACTACCTGCTTCTCATATGGTTCTTGAGTCTTTCTTCATTAAATATCTGCAGATAAGAACTTGAACTCCTTTTTTTTTTTTAAATAATTGAAAACTTTGACTTTGTGCCCTCATTTGATATAGTCTTTTATGTCCTATATTTAATTATCTCCTCTTGTCTCTGAGAGGCTGACTGACAGAATTCCTTTCACACAGTTTCTGACTCTTTGGATATAAACTGTTGTTTTTACTTTTTTTTTGTTACATAATTTATTATTCTTTTCCTCTTCCATATGCCTGCTTTTCTGTTTGACTTGTATACTGAAAATGTCTGAAAATATCATTGCAAAAATGTACTGCAGGACATAGTACAACTTCAAAATTGCAATGTTGGCTTCAAATGATTTCATAACACATTATTTGGAACTAAGAACTCATTCTGATCTTAATATTTATAAAGGTATAAAATCTCAGTATTGAAAATCAAGGCAAAATTTAGAAGGAGAAAATCAAACTTAACATGCTGTTCAAGAAGAAAGCAATGTTTTGAGATTAGAGTTCCTTTGTCAATTTAGTTGCAAGAGATTGTTCAGATGTGTTGAAAATATCTTTCAGTTTATAATCAGTCGAGATGTAAGACGGAAGGATTCATCTTCTCATAAATTCTGTCAGTTTTACTGACACATCAAGAAATTATGACTCTTTACCTACCTCCAAAAGTTGACACAATTGTGTGTCATGGTGAACTGATAAGACATCTCAAGAGGCTCAGAGAGCTTTAGATTTTGCAGTGTGATATAAGTTTTCCAGGTATAAAGGACATTAACTTCACTTTTTATTAATTTTTGTTTGTTTACTTTAGATTTGGCAGATCAATTCCAGTAATATTTTAAAGCCTGGCGCTCCTCCTAAAACTAGGAAGGATAATGCCTTCATTACGTTCCATGTAAGTAACATGATTTTATATTCTGTTTTTATTTTAGGCTGGTGTGCAGTTCCTAAAATTTACCTTAGCTGACAATAAGAAAAAGAGAGGTTGCAGGTGCACAGTCACACAGAATTTTTTTTTCTCCTCTCAAGAAAAGGCTCTTATTTTATGAATATTTTCTTCTCAGTATTTCTTTAATTTCAGTTACACAAGCCTGAAGACACATCATGATTATCAAAATTTAGCTTATTTTAGTTTATCACTATCCTGAAGTTCTTACTTATATATTAACAGAAAGATAGTCTAGATGATCTTTTAAGTTATCTATTTCTTAACAGGCTTCTATTACACAATGAAATGAAGTCCTAAGAAGAAGAAATGAACTGTTTAAAATTGCATTTAGGATCTCAAATGATATGAATTTGTCAAAATATGACATTTAATTATTTGTGCATGTGAATTTGTTACATGAACCAATTATTGTTTAATTATTATTTCTAGCCTTTTTCATACTTTCTTCGACAGAAAAAAATAAATTGTGCTAAAAGTCACTGAAAAACATTAACTTGAACAAATGCCCAGGGGTCCATGGTTGTCCTAACAGGGAAAACTAAGATACTTTTTAAGCAAAAGCAGGACAAATAGACCAAATTTCTTCTTTTAATAATGTGAAAGTCTTTCACAATATTGTAATTATTTTATCATTCAACATCAAAATTTAACATAGCCACGTATTTTGCATACTTGGTAGCATATTGAAGGCTGAGAGAAATCTTGGCATAACATTTCACTGATTATATTGATGTAGCAGAACCTGTAAATATGATTTATGCTGTTCTTAGTGAAAAGCCTTGGACTCTGGTTTGATTTTAGAGTATAGATCTCAAGACCGGTTTGAGCTTACCTTGACTTCTTTTCAGCACCTGCCTCATGTCCAAGTGCCTGCTGCCTCCCCTGCCTGCACTTATACTCTACCAGTGCTTTCATGGGAAGGGTCTAGAAACACATTTTTTCAGTTGCTGTCTAAGAAACAAGGGCTTTTGGGGAGACTGAACTTAAGGAAGTCATGGGGCCATGTGCACCTCTCACTTGTAAGCATCCAAATAGCAGAAAACTGTGACAACACATTAAAAGAAACTCAGTCTAGTTGCAGGACAGTGGAATCCCAATGTTCCTGGCAAATAACTTGAAGTGATGGTAACTTGTCATATCGTCCTCCCTCGTTCTTCTTGAGGAAGCTGGAATCAACATGCTCAATCCTCAGTCTATATTGGATGGGTAAGTACAGCACCAAGAGAATAGGGATACCTAAGAATAAAGATATATATATATATATATTTTTGAGATAAAAATTTAACTCTACTAGGCTTCTCTGTGTCAAATAATTCAAACTGCTACACTATTAAAACATTAATTGGATTAACATTAAATTTTTAGCTTTGTCTATATAAGTGTTTGCTTTGATGTGGTTTTTGAGCATACCACTGATGTTGATAGATTCTGAACATTTGGCAGAATTTCTCTGCAGGTGGGGAAAAAAGTTCTTATGAGGTAATAGAAATGACATGAACTTCTTATTAGCTAGAGATGTTTGTGGAGTCCTAAAGATGAAGTTCCCAGCAAGACTTCTGTACCAAGAATAAAATAGTACGGGTTTACTGGTAATCCCAACTCATCAATAAGATATATGATGGGAATTTATTAACCAATAAACAAACAAACAAGCAAATAAAAAACCCTCAACACCCTGATTTCATATTTGATGGTAAGTTGATCAACCTAGAAAAAAAGACTGTGTTTTGTTTTTTCCACGCATGACTACCAGATAGCAAAAATTTGTTTTTTTTTTTTTTTTTTGTATTTCACTTAGGTTAGGCAAGCAATATAACCATAAACCTTTTGATATCCAGACTGATCTCTGACTATAAACATCTCTATAGACATGATGAAATGTTAAAGTAAGCAAAAATTCAGCCACTGCAAAACAGAATGTTTCAGAAAGGGCAAGGATAAATACAGTATAAAAACATACTAGATGAAGAACAGGATAGGTGAAGAAGATATTGAAAAAAATCTTTTTTCACTGAACACTGAGTTTTATTCCCCCAAATGTCTAAAAAAACCCAGCAAAATCTCCAAAGTTTTGGCATTGTAATTACAGAAACACAGCAGCACAACCGAAAGATTGAGTTGATTTTGCTGATTCATAGAGCATGTTTATGACCTATTAGCAGAATTACTAAGCTATTTTTTTGCAGGGTTTTTCAAATAAAATGGTGAAAATAATACAAGAAATTTTATATTGGGTATTTTCCCCTACATTTTGGCCCATTAAGGACAATTTTCATGTTAATTGTTTTTCCCATTCAAACCAACGATTAGGGATTTACTTATTGGTTTCATGGATCACATTTATTTTTTTGGGTGTTCTAGGTGTAATTCTAAAATATTTTTTATTTCTCTTTCATAACACTGAACTGAAAACATTAGCTGTTCCTCAGATATTAATACCTGGTAGTCATTAAGAAAAAAAAAAAACAAAAAACACTAAACAAAAAAACGCCTGATTTTGGCTTCAGGAAACAGTACATCAAGTCCATGAGAAGGATTTCATCTAGTAAGTAGGAGTGATGTGTTCCTCTTGTAACAATAAAAATGAATCCAAAGTAAGCCAGAAACTGATTAATGGGAACAAATAAAAAAAAAAAATATATACTATGCTAATGAAGCAAAAAACATGGATTTGCTGTATGAAGATTCCATTAAGAGAAGAAATTAAGTAAATGCAAACTAAAATAGGCAAAACAAGTTTTGATTAGCGAAAGAGCATAGGAATGTAACAGGAAACAATGTCTACTCAAGGACTCAAAGCTCTGACCTAGTCATGCTCATTCTTCTGAACTACTCTAATAGAAGCTGTTCAAGGAAAGTAGTTCGCTTGTTCACTTTCTCTAAATCAAAGTGATGCTTGTGAAAAAGAGGCTGAGAAAGAAAACTCTGATCATAAAAATGCCCAGAAAAATGTATAAAATGATAAAAATGTGTCCAGTACTCGGTACAACAGATGTTATAAGTATAACACTTCAGTGTACGAGTGCATATGCTGACTGAGGTTTAACGAATAATAAAAAAAAGAGGTGGTTTTTTGGTAGTTTTTTTTTTTTCCCCTTCCAAATAGGGAAACCATATTGAAAACCGGATCCTGAACACCCCAATTCCCAACACCCTTAACACTTCATTTTCTGTTAGAAATGACAAACAATCAGATGCTAAATGCCTGCAAACTTCTTGTGCTGGTGATATGTAAAGATATATATATTTTTTTTTTAGCCTTAAAAAATATGAAAAATTCTAGAAAGGTTAGACTTGAAAAACACCCATAAAATGCTAGTTCCACCTCTCTTCTTCAAGTAGCCTCCAATATATTTTCTTTGAACCTGACAGACGAGAAGGGAAAAAAAGTCTCATAGGGGAAAACGTGGAGTTAAGAAGGCTAAGGAGGAGTAAAGCAAAGGATTCTGCAAAGGGAAAATGAGTATGGTGTAATATATATTGATAGAGAAATGTTTATGATGTATCACAGTATCACCAACTTCTGATCAAATTTTTGTGCCCCTGAATGTGGTCACACATACTGCAAAATTGTTATGAAAAAGCTGTTTCTGTTAGATCACAATGTAGCTAGTATGTTTTTTTAAAAGGTAGAGAAAAGCACTTTCATTTTGACACTGTAGGCTACCTTGACAACAGGTTACAAGGTAAGCACTATCAATGATATGAATCAATAGAAGAAAAAAATCAATACAGAACAAGAAACACTGCCCTTGCATTATAAGCCTCCATTTCTTGTGTCCCAAGAACACATTAATTGATTCAACAGCACCTATTTATGAGCACTGGTTTTCACCATCTGCAGAAACAAACATCAGCTTTGCTTACTGAAGTATAAAAAACACAGAATAGTAGTTTGTAGTGTAAGGAATTATGGTTTATGGCAGAATGATGCAACTCACTTTTGAAAATATCAGTATTTTGCTACTATATCTTAGAGCTATTCAGAATGAAAAATCTCTTTGTATGAACTAAGGAGCGCAGGCAACCTAGAAGAATAAGCAGCTAGATGTTTTTGCCATCAGACTAAAGAACCTATTGTTCAAGTTGTGCTACATAAAGGTTTTATTGGAATCTTTTACAGCTGCAGTTGCATTGAATGATTTTCTACAAAATCAGAAATAGAATCCCATTCAGACAATAGAATTGAAAAATAAGCCAGAAGAAACAATAAGCAAAACAAAACTGCAGAGTTCAGAATATGTTATTAATCAGTGAATAGCTGCCAATGCCATAAGATCTGGAATTTGAATCAATACAGTGCTACTAGCATACTTGATCATCCATAATTGTGTTCTCCCACAGGCTAGGGAAGCCCCTCACCCCTCTCTCACCTCCATCTTTGTAACAGCAGAATCAGATTTGATTTGTGCAATGGTTCTAACAACAGTCTTATTTTCTTGCTCCAGGTCAGGTGATCAAAGACAGGGCTGCCCCACATGTACACCCAGATAGCACCACTCACACAATTACATACCTTTTTTTGTTTTGTTTTGTTTCTTCTTCCTTCTTTTCATTATACATGTAACTTCTTTAATTTATTTATTTTCGTCTCAATCTATTCCTTGCTCTGATAAAAAACCTCTCAATTACATTTTGCCTGTTCAGTCCAGCTTTGCTAAATCTATGCTGAAATTTGATGTTTCTGTGTTAGGTAATTCCAGCTCTGTATGGTACTACTGATGGGGTCACCTAGATAGTTTGGCGTTCTCAAAAGGGTCTCAATGCTCTGCTCCATCTATCTGTACAGTTTCACAGTCTTTCACATCCTGTAACTACCAAGTGAAATCCAGCTATCCCTCACTGAGCTATCGATGTAAGTATTATCAGCATCCTATTCTGTTAAGTTCAACAATTTCTTAAATCATATCCAGTAGTTTTTCTCTTCATTCAGCTTAGCCTCAGGCCAAAATCTAGTCAATGGCCTTGTCTCTTGAGTGCAATAGCATCCTTTAAATAGTCTGTCTGTGAAATAACCTCTCCTAGAAAAATAAGCACTGTGTGAAAATTGTGGCTTTAAAAATAAAAACTTTGAGGGAACAGAAAAGTATTTACATTACTTTTTATAAAAATAATGTGCTTATGCCTCTTCCTTGCCTGAATACATAGTGTAAAATTAGACTAATTGCTAAAGTAGTAAACAAAGAGAGGCAGTGAACTGAATGAAGAGCATCCATTTAAATACAGTGATCATGAAGAATCAATCCCTCAATTTCAATACACTTTTTGGTCGAAAGTAGAAAATTTGTACAACACCAGAGTCTCAGGCAAACAAACAATCAAACAGAGAAAAGTAACATGAGAGGAAATAAATAAATAAATACAATAATTAACAGTTAGTCAATTGTTCTACAGTAATCTAGACTGAGGATCATCAGTTTCATCAAGCAAGTTGTTTGCATTAGTATGTAGAATCTACCACAGGAAAACAATGTTCGTATCTAGTGTAGCTTGTGAGATTGTTTCTCAACAATATATGTTAAATTATTATGTTATTTTTCTTAAAACTAAACTTAAATCCCAAAATTCATTTCAGTCTCTTCCTGCTATACAACTATTGTAGGGAATTCATAATACAGTATGCACCTTCTGAGAGGTTAACTGAACCTACCTTATATACAGTAAGACCATTTTGCATGAGTTCCACATAACACTTAATCTGAAGATAGAACAACATTTTTAATTTTTTTCCTCAGTAATTAATGGGATAATTGATTGCATAGATCACACTCTAACTTAAAGAACAGCAGCTTTGCTCTAGAAGTTGGATTTTTCAAGAATTCTCTGTCATCTTCAGTTGAACTAGAATTGTTTTTTCCTGCATGAGCCCTTTAAACTTCAGCAGAGCAGCTAAACAAATCTGCATTGGATCTTACAGTTGACCTGAAACTTTAGCATCTGGATAGCATGAAGAAATTACCCAAAATGTTCCTGTCAGATAACAGGTTGATGATGCATAAACAGAAGGTCAATAAAAAAAATCAGTTCAGAAAGTGGGAGGATAAATTCATAATACTTTGTCATATAAGAAACATGGTTATATAAGAACTTGAATAGAAATATATATGAGAGATTAGAACAGAATCATAGAATGGCTTGGGTTGGAAGGGACTTCAATGATCATCTAGTTCCAACCCTCCCCTTGTTGCATGGGCAGGTGTGCCAACCATGAGATCAGGCACTAGATCATCCAGCCTGGCCTTGAATACCTCCAGGGATGGGACTTCCACAACTTCTGTGAGTAACCTGTTCCAGTGCCTCATTACCCTCTGAGTGAAAAATTTTCCCCTAACATCTAATCTAAATCACTTCTCTTTTAGTTTAAAACTATTCTCCCTCATTCTATCACTATCAGACCATGGGTTATAAGCTCCTTTTAAGTACTCCCCAGAGCCTTCTGTTCTCCAAGCTAAACAAGCTCAACTCCCTCAATCTTTCTTCATAGGAGAGATGCTCTAACCCTCTGATCATCCTCATGGCCCTTCTCTGGACCTGCTCCAACAGTTCCACATCTTTCTTGTGCTGGGGGCCCAGGTGTGGGTGCAGTACTTCAGGTGTGACCTCACGAGGGCAGAGCAGAGGAGGAGGACAATCACCTCCCTCTCTCTGCTGGCTACCCTCTTTTGATGCTGCCCAGGATACCGTTGCCTTTCTGGGATGCCACTGGGTACTGGTGGATGAAAAGCTGAAGACACTGCTGGCTTGTGTCCAGCTTTTCATCCACCAGTACACCCAAGTCCTCCTCTGAAGGGCTGTTCTCAATGAGTTCTTCTCCCAGTCTGTACACATACCTGGGATTGTCCCAGTCCAAGTAAAACACCTTTTTGAACCTCATTCAGTTTACATGGGCCTATTTCTCAACCTTGTCCAGGTCCCTTTAGATGCCATTGCTTCTTTCTGCAATATCTAACTTAAATCTCTCCTCTTTTGCTTTAAAACTCTTCCTGTCATACCACTATCATCATCTTATAAGTTCCCCTAAAGCAATGAATAAACACTTCACCAGAAAGAATATAGTGGTCTTATGGTGCAAGGTTTTGGTAGTGGGGGCTTGCAGGAGTGGTCTCTATGAGTAGAGGTTACAGTGAGCCCCGTGTTGGCTACAAGTGGTTCAAAATTGCTCCAAAAATTGACCCTCCATTGTCCAAGAGCTAGTCAGCCCTTTGGCTGATATAACTCTTTGACAATATCTTTAAGAAAGGATAACAGTGATGCATAGCAGTTATGAGAAAGAGGAGCAAGAAAAAATGTGAAAGAAACAGCCCTGCTGTCAGCGGTTTACGGGCGTTAGGCCCGATTCCGTGACGAAGGGGATGGGGGACCCACGGGCCCACGTTCCGGGAAAAGGGGAAAGGGGAAAAGGGTAGGGAGATGGCCCTGAGAGCAAAGAACAGCGGCAACAATCTGAGGAGAAACAAACTAATTTACTAAATAAGATATCGGAATGCAAAACAACACACTATAATACAATATAATTACAATTTAAGCTGATAAATCCAATACAGAGAGAGAGAATGTCCCAAAATCAAGGTAGGCCTTACTCTACTACCGACGATAAGACGGCTGGAGAGCGAAGTGCTGCCAAGATGAGAGACGGCAGAAAAAAGGGACGAGGTCTCGTGATCTGCAAGTTTTTATACTGTGAGCTTTTATCTTTTCCCTCCAGCTGGAAAATGGTAACAGAGGAGCAAAGTACCATGGGGACTGTAGTAGTCCTTCTCTTCTGAGAACCAGGTACATGATGTTATGATGTGGAATACCAATAACCGAAAATCACAAAACCATGACACCTGCAGCCACCAAGCTCAGCATAAGAGCGCAGGAGGTGCTCCAGGCCCAGAGTAGAAGATTTTCTGCAGCCTGTGGGGAGGCCCATGGTGGAGCAGGCTGTCTTCCTGCAGCCATATGGTACTAAATGGAGCAGATCTCCTTGTGCAGCCCATGGAGGAGTCCATCGTGAAGCAGAAGAATGTAGCTTGAAGGAGACTGCAACCTGTGAAGAGTCTACACTAAATCAGGCTCCTGGCAGGAACTGCAGCCCATGGTAAACAACCTACACAGAAGCAAGTTGTCTGGTGGGAAAAACAAAACAGTCCGTAGAGAGGGCTGTCTGTTTGTGATGGACTGTACCCCATGGAAATGACCTATGCTGGAGCCATTCTTGAAGAACTGCAACCCAAGGGAAAGAGCCATGCTGGAGGAATTGATGGAGGACTGAATCCAGGGGGAGGAACCCATGCAAGATTGTGAGAAGAATGTGAGAAGGAAGGAGCATTTCAGATGACGTGTTCTGAGCTGTCCACTTCCTCCATTCCCCATCTCTGCTTTGCTGTTCAGTGGGATTGAAAGCAGAAGCTGAGCCTGGGAAGAAGTGAGGTTGGGGAAATGTTTCTTTGTTTTTGTTTATTTCTCACCATTGTACTCCATTTTTTCATAGGCAATAAATTAAAATGATTTTCTCCTGGAGAGAGTCTACTTGTATGTAGTGGAAACTGCTTACCAGTTATCATCCTGTTTTTATCTTGATCTGGTTTTATCTCAAACCATGAGCTTTTACATCTTTTTTTCACCCCCCCTGTCCTGTTGAAGAGAGGGAGTGAGATAGCAGCTTAGTGGTAGTCTGGCAGACAGCCAAGGTTATGCTAATATGTTTTTATTCTTCTTTGAACAACAGTTTATATACACTGCATGCACTCCTTACCATCCAGAGAACAAGTAAAATGTTCAGACTTGAAAAAACAAACATACTTTCTCAGTATAGAACACTATAAACTGTATTCTGGCAAGTGACAAGTATAAAAAGTGTTAATAATTAATTTTATAAAAGAAAAGCCTAAATTCATGATTTAAACATGGCTTCACGTTCGTAATCCATCACCAACAAATTATCAGAGTTCTGCCTCTTGTGTTCCCACACTTGCTCATTCTTCAGGAAAGATTACCATCCCTGTTCTGTTCATATTCTGTGCCTCCTTGCTGTAACCCACACTTCCCAAAATGATCAACTGAAATAGGTAAAAAAATGTAGCACGTTTTACTCTTAAAATGACTTGTTTCACTTGTCTGGTTTAGAGCAAGACCACACAGTTGAATCAGCACACCTGAGGGTGTCATAAAATCTTGCAAAGCATAGGAAGGAAAATATCTTAAATTAGATCCTCCTCCACTGGAACAGTAACAGAGAATAGAAGTCACAAAGAAATTGGATTGTGTCACAAATTCCACATCTTTTACAAAACAAATTCCTTTCAACAGATCACCTCCTTAGCTGAATCAGTCCATGTATCCTGAAGGTAGAAAGCAGTATAAGGAAGCAGAATTTTCACTGCTTTTGTTTTGAATTGTTTCACAGGATTACTGATCTTGAGTATATCCTAAGGTCTCAGTTTTTGAAATGTTCGTACAGATCCTGTTCAGGTTTTATTCCCAGATCAGAAATGTCTGATGCACTGTAGCAGTAAAGTCTTAATATTTGGAAGAGGCCATGAATGTTCAAAATCGTATCAAACCCACTGGAAACATTGTTTGCACTGGCAGGTACTGTATATCACTTTCTCCATATAGTCTCTCACATATAGTTATGTGCCTAATGGCAGTAGTCAAACTTTTTTGAAGGATTAAGCTACTTTTACTCTCCACCAGTGGAAAGATAAATTGTTTAATCTATACATTCAATCATTCATACAGACGTCAGCTATCTCTCTATGTACATAATGTGCTTTAGCAATACATAAGCATCTTCTTCAGTCACTTCCTACAATATAGTTATCACAGTGAAATTGTATTACCTGTAGCCTATAAAAATCGTTGGATGTTGCACTCATTGAAGATTAAGAGGGAGGATAGTTCTTAACAGCTTAAAACAGCTTGCCAAAATATCACCTAAAGCAGTGGGATTCAAATCTAATTATATATTTGACAGGCTTTGGAAACAAATGGAAATTGTCCCAGGAATGCTGGCAAGTACAAGATAAAAAAGGAGAGCTTTCTTCAAATGGTTAGTTGCCAGGCTCATAAATTTCTTGCAGAAGATTAGATAGGAACTTGGAAAATGCTCACACACTGTTTCTAAGCTATTTAGACAGTCTTGAAAATGAATATTTGCAACAAAAATAAGCTATAGTTCATAAAACTCATGTTATTACTTTTTCAAGTGGTCAGATGTTAAACCAAATCCTACAGACATAGAGTTCTGTGTTATACTGTAGCCTAGAACCACTAGCACCACAGTCAGAGACAGCTTTAATATTCACCAGGTATATAAATAGCAACGCTGGAAATTAAGGTTTTCAGGGAAGAAAATGTTCACCAGAAAACAATTCAGCTTGTTTTCTGTGATGTATAATGGTTCTCAGAAGGAAGCTTTATAGTTCATTTGCTATAAACAAAGACAAAGTCACGTAAGTAAAACTGGACCTTTTATTCATCAGTCATTACCAGGAACAGGTAGATGGTGACTTTGGATCATCTTCAAATAAATAAATTAATTAAAATCATTAGAGCCTTTAAATACCTGGAGAGAAGTTAAGGCCATATAAAATTAACCAAACTCCAAATAATTATGCATTAAAAGTCCTGAGTGCATTTTTTAACTAGTATTGTCTTACTGACTATCTGTTTGTAAGGAACAAGTTTTTCTCTTCCTTTTCCCAGATTCCTAAAATCTGTGCTTGTAAGCATTATTTCATATCATATTAAAGAAGAACATTTCAATGTAGTTTTCTGTGCTGTTCCAGAAAATAATTTTCCCTTATGCAATTGATGTATTTTGTTTTGCTAACTTACATGATTTAAGAATATGGCCATATTCAAATTTGAAGGTTTGTGGCTTTAAAATTTTTACTGGAGACTCTCTTCAGTATTTTTCCTCTATTTCTACATATTTGCCCAAATTTTTTCTGCAGAAGACTATGCCCTTGCAGCACAATCCACTATAGAAAGTCTTTTGTCCTTCCCTGTGTGACTTAATTTTTCATAGCTGTTGTTAAGAAAAATGATATACTCCATAAACCATTTAAAAGCCTATTATTCTGCAAGTACATCTTCACAAAAGGAGTACAGAAAGGACATATATTCCTTTCACACTTCACACCTGAAAGGTAGAATGTAGTTCACAATCTGATAAGAAAATTCAAAGAAAACATTTCAAGTTAACTTTTGAGAGACACCCAAATAAATAACACACTAAGTTCATTATATCCGTACCTCTACATATTAAAAGGTTCTAAGAAAGTCTACTGAAGTCAATCAAGAGCTTCTTCTATGTTCTATCTTGAAAATCTGATTAAATAGAAAGGAGAAATAATTTCTATGAGCCTAGCATATTTTCCTATTTATTTCTTAATTGATAAAAAGATAGGGCAGAGTTACAAACTTTTTTTTTTTCCTTTAGAAAACAGTAGAAACATAATAGTAAAAAATTTATTTCCTCAGAAATTCTTAACTCTACTGGTCTGGAAATCTGCATTTCCATAGGGATTTATCTCCACTACCTTTTAGGATTATACACATGGCTGCCGAATACTTCAGCTTTATGTCAACATTAATTTGTCTCTGACAGATGATTGAAAGTCTGAAATACCATTCTGTTAACATTATAACTTGAGGAGTCACATTGTGACTTATATTGATTTATTTTATCAGAAGTACAAATTATGTCAGTTTGTTCATCTCTTATATCTCTTGCTTTCTCTCTTTGGATATTTCATCCCAGTTCCATTTTATTTTTCCATAAATTGAGGAACATAAGAAGTAAATGCAAAACTGTAAAATCATCATCTATAATTCTGAAAATTCCATCCTCCTTCTTTTTTTTTCTTTTTCTCCCTTTTTCAATTTTGTTGATGAAACACAGAAATTATTATTGTCGCAAGTTAGTAAAAAAGTTAAAAGTTCATGAAAATCTTCCACTTCTTCTACTTCCGCTTATAGCACCCAACAGTTCCAGATAACCTCCCAGTAAATACTGGGGAAGCCAAACTCCAGTCAGAGACAGGATTGATGCACTTTCATAATAATACTGTGTGTTTTCAGCCCAGAATGCCCAAGAAGAATTTTTCTTACTTCAGAAAAGCACACTTGGCAAGTTTCTGGTTAAGATAGACTACAAAAGTTCTCAAATGTTATTCAAGTTTTAAAGTTATCAATTTGATTAATACAGGTAATGAGAAAATTATCACCCTCTTGATAAAATTTTAATCTGCAACAGAAGTCTTGCAAACCACAGGAAATATTGCAGTGGCCAATATGAAAGGCACATGTGTGAACTCAGAAATGGGAAAATGAGAAAAAGATTGCCTCTTACACAGGTCTTGCTCTGATCTCTGTTAACTAGACGTGTGTATTTTTTACTTTTTTAAAAATATTGTAATAGCTTTCAGATCCCTTTAATTTACTATTGAATTCTCCTAGATTTAAGTAAGAAGATAGACTCTCTATTTGAATTCATAATCCATGTATCATTTTGGAAGTAGTATATTCTGTATTCTAAATAAAGGCCCTAGAATACAGAACGCATGTCTTACAGTCAGTCTGGCATATTCACTGTGATTGTAATATGTATATTGGAGATCAGAAAGAACTTAAAATGTGAGTCAGCATTCAGATCATGTGTCTCTGATTGTTTATATTGCAGGCTGAGAAGAGTAATTAGAATTGAGCCCTATGTGAGTAATGTGTGTTGATTACTGTTAGCTGACCGGTGAGATGTGAAGGACAACCTAGAAGTTTGCAACTATGATTAAAACTGATAACATTGATTCTTGCAAAGAATAAAAATGGACTAGTTTGCTGTCTTCAGTCAGATTTGTACTGAAACTGATGTATAAGCACATGGGTTTGTACAAATACATAAGTGGAAAGCATGGTGATGATAAGTATGGTTCAGTTATTTCTTGGTTGATTACGTATATCCTTCACATACACACACATACATTCATGCTGAGTATATTTTATGCTTGTTACATGAATTTTTGACAGCTTGTCTAGACTGTGTCTTTATGAAATCATCAATTTGAGGAAATTATAAAAAAGTGTTTCTTTTTTTTTAATCATAAACCAAATGAGGTGAGGGAATTGAGTGTTCTTAGAGCTTTTTTTCTACTAATAATATTTTCATAGATTGTTCATGTTTGTTGGGCCTCAAAACAATCAAACAAATAAACAAAAGATATTTTGTCCACAAGAAATGTGCAGTCAATGGAAAAGAAATTATCAGTTTGCTAGTTGGATTACGTGATCTAGGAAAAGACAAGATTATGATTTAATTAGGGAATATTTGTATTTGCTTTCCTTCTGTACTGCAATAAGCAAAGGAAAGAAAGAAATCTGGGGAATCAAGGATATGGAGACTTTGGAGAATTATGAGAAAATTAGCATAGGAGATCTAAAATATAGAGAGATTGTAGTTAAAGAAAACAAGGTGAACTGGTCATATTGTATTTTTGGTTCAGAATTCTAAATAACTTCTTTGCTTTTTGGGGTGTAGGGATAAGAGTTTAATTTTTTTTTTTTTTTTTAAGAAATTTTTAAATTGAAAGGCTGGAGACACTGCTGTGATCTAATTAAGAACAGTCTAGTGGGGCCTTATTTGTGATAAGATTAACTATTCTAAATTGTTCTAGTCAGAGGGACAGAAAGTCAAGCTAAGCTATACTTTTTTCATAATAATTCTGTAGCTGAGAACACTTACATTATTTATTATCCTTGGTAAAGTTGGTAGAAGCTGCACTTCAAGAAAGACAAGCAATGGATTTCTATTTTCTAGTTTGAAAATTTGATGTGCATGTTAAAAAAAAAGTCTATTTCCAGAAACTATGCTCTTGAATTTGACATTTAATAACCCAAACTCATTGAGTTCAAAGAAAAAAATGGAGACATACCATGAGAGATTAGTGCTTATTACTACCAGGACCTAACACTGAACTTTATGTAAATTTTGTAGATGAAAGCAGAATAGTAAAGAAGATGTAGCTGGTAATTTTAGTCTTCTTTGAGGTGATGATATGTATATGTATAATGCCAATTATGATATAATTATCTCCCTAAAAAATATCACTAGGCACTAACTACTGAACTCTTAACTGCTTACGGACAGATTATTTGTTGTTTACCTTGGTATCAAATATTTAGTTTATACCAGTGACTCTGATACAGATGTGCAAGCATTGATAAGAGGAAACATGAATTGTATATTTGGTAAATAATTATCTTTTATAATGAAATACAAGATGAATGAGTCACAGGACATAAAACTAACTTAAGTGCTTAATTTTGTAAAGAGGCAGTATTAATTATAATGTATTCAGGTATATATCTACATCTGTACAGTTAAAGTATATATATGTTTCCACATCTGAACTACTGTTTATATATTTATCACAGTATATCTAAATATATCTATATCACTGCTTACCTCAGTGTTTGCTGTGATATCTTCTACTGAAGAGACAGTTAAGTTTGAATTAACCTTGGAATTAGCTATTTCAAGATAATCCTCAGGCTCTGAATACTGCCTGTTATTCCTAGGCAACATACAATACTCTTAAGTTAGATCTTTAGCATCAGATTTTGATGTAGAAAATACTATTAAATAGTTACTTTTCTTATTGTAAACTAAGTAGTTTATAATGTGTGCCTTTTATGCCTCATAACAGACTGGAAAAAAAAAAAAGGAAAAAAAAAAAGCATTTTTTAAATACTCCTAAGGCGTTTTGGAATTAAAACTTCATTTTCTAAAAATTTAAAGCACATTTAGAGAATATATTCCTTTAACGGTTTCAAAAGGATGACTAAGACCTTTTTAAACCATCAGCCTGTTGGCTTTAGGTTTCTGTTTGTTTGTTTTGGGGGGTGAGGTCCGGAGCAAGAGGAAGACTGAATTTCTTTTATAATGTAACAGTTAGAGTTGGCAGTTATTTGCTTCCATGAAACCTTTACTGGTCACTTAGCTGTTCATTCTGGAATACTGACTTCTAATACTCTTCAAAACAAATGAAGATGGTTAACAAATTTGAGGACTTCCAGGTATTTTTTTTTCAGTAAATTATTTAATCACTTCAGGTCAATGCGAATACCACTAAATGTCAAAGAAAAGGCATAAAAATCATATTCAGGCAATGGAAGTCTATTTTTGAAAGACTCTCCATTGCCTGTCACTTTCCTTTAATTTGAAACTTCTGCCCAATATAGATGGAGATAGTGCTGTAGTAGAACCTGCTGGGAATACAGCTATAGGAAGACTGTAGGGGATCCTGTCATTTAAAACTGGCAAATGGAGAAAAGTTCCAAAATGTTTCACATTTCTTATATTCTTAAGTGAATTTCTACATTTTTTTGGTTACTGTAATAACAGATAACTGTGAAAAAGTAATTTATAATTATTGATTTTACAGAAAAAGAACTAGTCAAAGATCTAGAGAAACTTTCCTTCCTGCTTTTACCATGAAGAGGATTTACACACTATAGAAGAGCTATTTGCCAATAGTACTTTAGAAATATAACCACAGGATGAATCCATTCCCACAGGATGTTTGAACTACGCTCTGCTCTTTTGCCTCCCAATGTTAGCTTTTCAAGTTTGTAATCATTCACTGGATACACAGACACCCATGTGAGAAACAAATAAATAAGTAGGAAGGACAGAGTGAAGCTAAGTCTGCTTCAGTGAGGTAATACAAAAACTACTTGCCATGACTCATCCATGAAGTTAGCTAGATAGACAATGTGATGCAAAAATATAACATTACCATTCTCTTTTCAAATTTCTAAATTGTGTAAAGTGATGGATTTTTGATACACATCTAATTAAGTATTGTGTATTTTTCCTTCATTCTGTCTTAAGGAACACGTCCATATGTTTTAGAATTTTCAGATGCCTGTCATTTCTATTTCACAGATGCAGAATATAATCACCCAGTTTTATTGTGCTCCCCACTTTAGACAAATCTGTAGACTGTAAACCTTTCATTTTGTTCATTTTATCCAAAGTTTCGAAGTTTTGCCACATAATTGACTGTGAACAATTTATTTCAGATAGAAGTTTTGAAGTTTTGCCACATAACTGACTGTGAACAATTTATTTCAGATAGTAAATTCTTTATTCCTTTCAATTTTTCTTCTAGGTTACCTTCAACAGCACATATCTTGCTTTTCCACGTATTCTATTACTAGCATAAAAATAAAGTATAACATCATCAATATCTGTTGACCATAGATGTGTTATTCTCTTGCAGTTTGAGCCAATTAAACAGCTCAAGGTAAATGTTTTTTACATCTTTTTCTCTTGACATCTGCCCATTGGTATCTGCCTACATTGATCTCCACTGTCTGATCTAACCTTTTCAAACAGCTTTCAGGTTTAAAGTAATCTGAATATTGGAGATGATATCCATCTGAGTGGTTTACCATCTTTTCCTCATAACTTTAGTGAAAATGCCTGGGCTCAGAAAATAAAAGCAAATTTAACTTCCTGAACTTATTGTATATAATAACTTATATAACACTTATTATGTTACTCTGATATTGTCTTATACTCTCCTGTCTTTGAGAAGGGTATTATGGTAAGCTAATCCGTTTGTACCACTTTACCAACTCAAATGCTCTTTACATAAAAAGATACATCTTCTTTTTACCATATACTTAACCATTCCTTTCTATTTTTCTTCTATGCATTTTCCTATACCTTTTCTCACTACATCTGTTACACTTGATATCCCTTCCCTCTCCCTTTGTTTACTAAATTCATATTCTCCACATTCACGACCCTCTTCCAGAACATATTGGTAAAGGCACCAATAAAATAACATCATCAGTGAATGCGTCTTTGTTTTAAATTAAGAACAAAACAAATACTGAGTAAAACAAAGCATTTATGAGAAGAAAGCAGAAATCATATGCCCTACATTTTATTTTACTTGTTTTCCCCCCATAAATACTCTAGAAATTTCACATTTCTATAAAATATAGACCCAGAAAAAAAAATTAATTCTGGTAAAAGTTGTAGTCTTAAAATTCACAGCAGTCAGAGCGACAAGTCATATTTTAATCTTCTCTGAATATCTCTACAATAAAAAATTGATTCTATATTTCCTTTTCTTCAATATATAAAAAAATCAGCATTAATATGTTTTCATTTTAATAAACATAAAGGCATTAAGTACTTTCTATATTTATATACTTATAACATGGAAATCATAATAAGGTATGTTTGTTATGAAGCTAGCAATTCATTTTCCTGCTGTGCTGAATGCGAGATAAGATATCATTGATGAACCTGATTAAAATACTGATTATGCATCAATAATAAAAGGAAAATTTCATTATAAGCTAATAATCTAACATCAAATATTAAATTTCATTAAAATATTGATCAGAACATCATTTATGTTATTTAAAGGAGTCTTCTCTCAGTATAAAAAGTTACAAGAGATAACACAACTGGATGTTCTCTTGCAGTGATAGTTTCTTTCTTTTTTTTTTTTAACTTAAGAACATACTTAAATTATATTATAATAGTAGATTCCCCACAAATATTAATCTTTCACTTCCCTTCCATATTTTCATTCAGAGTTTGTATTCTGTATGATATATGATGTATGATATTTCAGATGATAATGTGAGATTATTACCTACAGAGACATTTGTGATATTCTATTTACAGATTTATGTGGATAAAGAATGTCTAGGGTAAATAATATATATATATTTAAAAAAGACCATAGAGTGGAGATAGCACAGCCAATTGTAGTTTTGCTTTGTCAACTGTGGAGATAGAATGAGTAGAATCCCATTTATTTCTTTAAAATCCTACTTTATTAAATATGCATTCAAATCTTTAGATGTCTTTAGGTCTTTCCCAAAAGTTCTGATTAAATCAAAAGATGTTTCTGGTTCAATACCTTATTTCTCTCTGTAGCAGTTGCTTAAAAAAAAGGGGGAAAAAAAGAAAGAAAGAAAAGCTGAAAGTCAACAACTTTAAAGTGAATGACTTCATTAAGTTTTAGTTTCACTAAACTTAAGTTGTACTCTTATTAGTGACAAGTACTTCCAGTTCAATTATATTCAAGCCACTGCACTTAATAGACATCATTCTCCATGACTTCTTAAATTGATTTATGTTATTTGCCTTCTGTATCCAATCTGTTTATACATTGCTTGAAAAAAATCCTTCTGAGTTTTAAAACTGTCTTCTAATAATTGCTGTGTGTGGCTCATGATATTTAATACGCGAGTGCATTGTGAATTTATGCAATGACTCTTTTATTTCAAATAAATTTTCTCAGAATCAGAAACATTTTCCTTTGACTACATCTGAACAAAAAGAAAATTATAAAAAAATCTAAATGTAATTATTTTGGAAATTTAAAATTTAAACTCTTATTGTGCATTTTGAGCACCATTTGACGTGTATTATTGTGTATTTTGAGCACCATGACAAGGGGGAATGGCTTCAAGTTGCGCCAGGGGGGATTTAGGCTGGACATTAGGAAATACTACTTTTCTGAAAGGGTGGTCAGGCGCTGGAACGGAGTGCCCAGGGAGGTGGTTGAGTCACCGTCCCTGGAAGTGTTCAAGAAACGTTTAGATATAGCGTTGAGAGACATGGTTTAGTGGGGTTACTGGTGGTAGGTGGATGGTTGGACTAGGTGATCTTGTAGGTCTTTTCCAACCTAGCTAATTCTATGATTCCATGATTCTATGATTTCCATCTGTGCCATGGTTTGCATTGAATAATATCATCTGATGAGTGTCATTTTGTAATCTTTTTCTTCAATTCCATGAGACTGATTCAATTTTTCAAATGGTTTATTGTACTAGTCTTTTTTATTCCATTCTGAATAATTCTGTACCATTAGAAAGCATTATTGTCTTACTATTTAAAGCTATTTCCAGAATTTTTATCACAGAATCACAGTATCACAGAATTGTATGGGCTGGAAGGGACCTCTAGAGATCATCGAGTCCAACCCCCCTGTCAAAGCAGGCTCCCTAGACCAGGTTGCACAGGTAGGCATCCAGGCAGGTCTTCAGTGTCTCCAGAGAAGGAGACTCCACAACTTCTCTGGGCAGCCTGTTCCAGTGCTCCATCACCCTCACTGTGAAGAAGTTCAGAACTTCCTATGCTTCAGTTTGTGGCCGTTTTCCCTTGTCTTATCTCCACGCACCACTGAAAAGAGTATGGCCTTGTCCCTTTGCCTCCTGCACCTTAAATATTTATAAACATTAATCAGATCCCCTCTGAGTCTTCTTTTCTCAAGGCTGAACAGACCTAGGTCACTCAGCCTTTCCTCATCAGAGAGATGCTCCAAGCCCTTTATCATCTTTGTGGCTCATGATGACTATAATGTGCTGTTGTCATACTTGAGATACTGATAGCTTGGATTTACTTTGAATACTTAACTTTTCTGATCTCTCTTCTTTGCTATAGAATCACTGAATGACTTGGGTTGGAAGGGACTCGAAGGATAATCAAGTTCCAACACCCCTGCCACAGGCAGGACTACCAACTTCTAGATCTGGTACTAGACCAGGTTGCCCAGGGCCCCATCCAACCTGGTTTTGAACACCTCCAGGGATGGGGCATCCACAGCCCCTCTGGGCAGCCCATTCCAGCACTTCACCACTCTCTCTGTAAAGAACTTTCTCCTGACCTCCAATCTAAACCTTCCCTCCTTGAGCTTAAAACCATTCCCCCTTGTCCTATCACTATCTACCCAAGTAAAAAGTTGATTTCCCTCCTGTTGATAATCCCCTTTTAAATACTGGAAGGCTGCAGTGAGGTCTCCTTGCAGCCTTCTCTTCTCCAAGCTGAACAAGCCCAGCTGCCTCAACCGGTCTTCACGGGGGGGGGGGGGGGGCCTCTGATTATCTTCGTGGCCCTTCTCTGAACTCTCTCCAACAGCTCCACATCTATCTTAAACCACTTGGTAATTCATGGAAATAATTTTTCACATTCAGTTACAGCATTGTTCTCACAACTGAAATGTGATAAAGCTTTCCTAAATCCAAGTACATTGTATCAAACCAGATTTGCATATGTAACTCTTTCCAAGAACACTGGAAAACTGGTAACATAAGGCTTTTCTCCAGAAATGCTACCTCTTCCCCTACACTGCAAGTTTTTTTGCGTCTAATTATATTATATACTAAGCAGCCTAGTGAATACAGTATTTACACTTGTAAAGGACCAAGGGTTGTGCCTGCCTCATTCCACACCTCAAGATCTTTCAGTGCCTGTCTGGAGTGTATATTTTGAAACATTTCCTTTCCATCTTCTTTTAGAATGAAAGAATCCTGGAATGATAGGGGAGGGGTGTGTGGGGGGAGGGGGCGGTGAGGGGGAAGGAAAAAAATAAAAAAGATAAGGAAAAAGAAAAAGAGGAAAGGTGGCACATTGCTAGGAAGTAGTTAATGTGATCTTCTCAAAACGCATAATATATTAGGAGCAGTGCGTATAGACTGCCTCAGTGGAAAGTTCTGAGGTAGAAGGATGGATGCAAGATTGTCCAGAGGACAGTACACATAGCATAATTGATATTAACTGATTTATATATTTGTTCAAGGAAAACGAAGTGCGAGTAATCTCACTGAAATCAATAGGATCTAATAGAATCATATGTTTGAAGTTCAATACATTTCTTACATACTAATTAATTAAAGGAGTAATTCATGGTTCTGTTACTGTTTTGGGGTCAAATGTTTCTTTAACTGTAAATTTTATTTTTATTTTTAAACTTTGTTAATTATTTTGAAGTTTCAGCATTGCTTTTCTGGCTAACTACAGCAGTTGGTTGTTTTTTTATTCTTAAATATACCAGATTTTGTAGCTGCTAGCTTAAAAACATAGTAATAACTCTAACACTGATCACATACGTTGGTACTGTAGCTGAATTTGAGATGCACAGCATACCAGTCAACTTGTAAAATAAGGTTATCTTGGTGGAAATTCACTTTTTTTGTGACACAGCTATAGTCTGAAATGTAGCTAGGATCTAGGGAAACTATTCCTATTTAAGTTCTGTAAGAGCTGAAAGTCAGAAATTAGTTTTAAAACTACCTTCTAATCCTGATTGCATCATTTACAGAGTACATCTGTGTGCTCCACAATGCTGTGAAGTGCCCATCAAAATTCTTCATATTGCTCTTTCAGGGCTTTGATCCATACGTAACACTCAGTACTCCACCAAGGACACTGCCATGGGAAATAGGAAAGTGTGACAGTGTACATTGGAGTACTGGCAGTTATGTCCTTTTAAGTCTATTAAATTTTGTGCATTGGGCAAAAAGAATGTTTGTCAAATAGCTGTATCATGAATGTGGAACTACTATCTGACCATACTTTTCTGATTCACAGACATCTCTGTCTCTGTGTTAAATAGAAATTTGTGTAGAAATTTGTGTGTGCTCTTTCCCAAGATGAGACTAATAAACAGTTTCTAAAAAGGGACAAACCCTTAGAAACAAATGGAAGTGAAAGCACCAAAACTGCCACCTTCTTGCCTCAGCTTCTTGTGATCCTTCTGTCTACAACTCCCTTTTACCGTGATTGTTGCATTCAAGCTGCAGCTCTGAGACATTACCATACCCTGCTGATACAAATGGAAAGATTCCTAGCAATTCACAACAGAAAAACTGAGCAAATTGCTATATACAATGACAAAACATAATTTCCCAAATTTGAAACTCCTTCCTTACATACAGCAGAAATACAGTGTTAGAAATTTCAATCAGATCTTCCATCTGTGCAGAAAAGCTGTACATTCACTTGTGAGCTGCCAAAATTGTTACTGTATATTTTATATATGCCTGCCCATCAGGGCTACATAAATATTAGGTTCATTTATTAGTGCTGCTCATGCGCAAAGATCTGTTTCACCTATAGACAAGAAAAAAAGGTTTATATTAGAGAAATACATCACTCAGGCTGTGTGATCCGTGTATCAGGATTTTGCTGATGCTCATGACATATCTCCATATATTCACTACTTTTTTAATATGTAGTGCAGACACTAAATAGCAGCTGAGTAGCCTGTTGAGAATAATTAACTCAAAGCAGATGGCAGTACAAATACAACTCTTAAAGGCTCCTTTCTTGTCTGGGTTTTTTGCCTTTCTTATCAATTTTGCCCACTGGGTGAATTAAGGTCTTCACTAATAGATTTAAGATCTCTCTGACATTTGATTAAGCAAACTTCACACAGAGATTGCACTAAATTCTAATATCTGTCAGAAATGAACAGTAGTTTTTATTGGATGTTTTCTCACCATGTCTACTGTTAAGTATCATATAAAGTGACTGATAGCTCAGCAAATAACAAATCCTTAGAATGAAGTAAGAGTGCAAAGACCTGAACTAATAATAACTTTGAAACATTAACCCTAAAAGCCAATAATGTCATCTCCAAACAGCATGGTTAGTTTTCAAAGACATCAATCAATATGGAAAGTGATGTATATAGATTTATATAGAATACATTAATGTATTGAAAGTACTTGAAACATTTAAACGCTTATCCTTCAAGAAGAACTATGTTTCTTAAGTTAAAAGAGTTGTTACAGTGGCTATGTATAAATATCTGCCCATCAAGATTCCAGTGAAAATCTGAGGTCCTGTGTACATGTGTGTAAAGACAGCAGTGAAGAATCTCTCATGTTGTAACTGAAGCTTGACAGACAAATCAGTACTGAAGATGTGTCCATCAGATAAATTCTAACCTAAATGGATCAAGTTTATCCTCAGACTGTTTGCAGTATTAATTCAACCACTGGTTCCAACGTCACCTTAAGCAATGGCTTCTGCTACTCCTTTAGATGTTGCTAAAAGCAAATTTCTTATAGGTATACATATGGGCTTCCGTAGTACCCATATGTATACGCAGCATAAACAGTGGTATACAGTACTAGGTGAAACAGGGGATGGCCCCCCCAAGAGGTCCCCAATTGCAGATGCTTTTTATATGAAAGCAGTTATTCTACAGACAGCAGGTCTCCTATTTTTCCAAATAAAATTGATAGCTGCCCTATCTCTGGAATGCAAGGCAACCAGCTAGAACAGTACAGCACAAGAATTAACAGAGAAGCACCAGACTGGTGGACAGAGTTGCAGTCGATAAGGCAGCTAGCTAGAGCAAGTCAGCATTTTCCAACTCAGTCCAGGTCAGGAGTACACAGCAAGGGATACTGTGACCTCTCATCAGAAGAAGACCACCAGATGACCTCCAAGGAAATAGCACGCATGCATAACAGGACTGGGACCCAGGGCAGGGAACTCATTGTAATAACCCAACCTTCCCTTGGAAATCTAATGCATATGTGAACTGCTTGTTCTTTAAATATCTGCCTTTCTTGTCATTTGGTGTGCAAATTAGGAGGAACCATCCTCCTTGCACCCAGCACTGAATAAATATACCTGCTTTATAACCTTATGTGGGTTATAGAGTCTGTTTCCGTGCATCAGGAGGAACTGAACGATTGTCACAAAGATTTGTGAAGGTATTAAGTACAGTCTTAAAATTGAAAATCTCAACCATGTTCATTCTTTTGTGAGCAATAAATATTCCTTCCCGTTTACAATAAATATGTTTTCTAATTAGTATAGAGAGGGAAAAGAAAAAATATATAGCTATACAGGAGCTTGTTTTATAGAAACTTGAAATACAGTTTGCTACATTAAAATTCTATAAAGACATGAAAAACTGGGAAAAAAAACTGCTGACACTGCTATGAAAAGAAAAACAACAAATGAAAGACAGCATTTTGTCAAAATTTAATAACTGAAACAAATTCGGAAGTGCTTCCTTCAAAGACATTTTTCCTGATTCATTGCAGTTTTCTGCGACCTTCAGAACCCGAATAATTTAAACTTCATGTTTTTGAGTTGGCATCAATCATTATAATCTGTCGTATTAGGCGTGTTATGAGGCATTTGGGTTGTAACGCGGAAGGCCCTTCCCCATTCACTTCCTATTGGTTAGTGTACAGGAGAGGCTGTCCTTCTTTGTTTTCATAACAAGGTGTATAACTACCCCGTATATGGCCTTTCAGAAGTAAGAGGTCAGAAGCAGGAGATTTAATATGATTGGCCAGAAGCCCGCATGAGCTTCTGGAACAGTCTAGTAAAAAGATAAGAAATACTATATAGTTCTGTAGCTTTTACCAATAAACGCCATTTTGCTGTTCATCATATTGATGTGCTTGTGCAGTAAGCTGGTCAGAACCAGGTTTTCGTTCTCTGCGTACAAGGGTAATACGAAAAGGGTCGCCGGAGTTCGGTAACAATAATCACCATCAAATCTTAATTAAATCTATTTTGAAGTAGTTGTACACACCTTTCTACAAAACACCAATAAATCCTTGCTTGAATATTTTACACAATAACATGTTACATTCTTAATCAAAGATGCCAGTGTGCAACTTTATGTAAGAGCAAAAATTCAAGGAATTCTCTCTTACCAGCATGCAGTATGTAAATACAAACATAACAATATAGAATATATTCATGTAAAAGACAGGAAGACCTTCTACCAGTCATCAAGCTGCAGAAGCTCACAAAGAAGAAAATTGCTTCTGATAGGTTCTTAGTGATACCAGCTACAGTGTTTACAGGCCAAGAGTCAAATACAGAAAGAAGAACTGAACCCACACAATTAGTGAAGAGGACCTCTGGCTATACAACCCCCACCTCAGAATGCAGCCTAGGCTGAAGAGACACCCACTGTTCAGTGGCTGGCCCTTATATGAGCACAGAGTTGCTACTGAGCACAAATGGAAACAATCTGCCTGTACTTCCTGAGCCAGCCACATCCCTTCACCAGGTGCTCAATCACCAGTTCAAGCTCTGACCTTACAGTTCCCCTACAAGCATCTTCCACAGATGTGGGTTACAGCTTCCAAGAACCTAGCTAAAGGAAAAGTGTTTCTTTCTCATTAGCTTTGACCCAGAGTATATCCTATATGCTAAAGCCAAATTTGAGCTATAGAATTTTCTGGTTTTATTGTTTCACATCAAATGAGACTCCAATAATTTCAAATTTTATCTGTGAAATTTGGAAATTGTAATTCTTTAAAATAAAGAAATCAATCAATCAAAAGCTGACAAAGTACTTCTGTATACTATAGAAATAGCAATAATTACTATACAAATAGAAAAAGGGTTTTTTTTTGTTTCAAAAATCCTCCTAAAAGAGTACCTGTTCCCAGATAATTCACTCTTAACGATTGCTTCACCATCCTCTGAAGTAAGTTAAGGATGCTCATCTATGATTTATCTTCCATAATCGACAGCAGTTTTCAGCTAAAGTTTGTCTTACTTTGCTCAGGGAGTTTTATCCATACCCATCCTGCCAAAGATTGTTACCTGAAAGACTATTTAGAAAGGATTATGAATTTAAGATTAAAAAATAGAATTTCCATAGCAAAAATTAGAAATAGATAAATAGAAAAGTCCACTTACGCTCTTCAAGACAAAATTACTTTCTCTGTAGTCTTTTTATTCTTCTTCTTCTTCTTTTTGTTCCTCTGGTTCAATATGTCTGTCTGTTTTATCTGAATGCCTTCTACTGTGGTCAGTGAAAGTTGTCATTAACTGAAGAGTTTATTAAGGCATACTAGACAGATAATGAAGTTATGAGATGAGCAAATATGAGTATGTGAGAAAATACAGGGTTTCTTTTTACAGTGGAATGATCTCTTTTAAATAAAGCTATTCAATTTTTACCCTTTGGCCATCTAGAGTCTTATTCAGATATAGAGTGCAAGGTTATATTTTGCTTTGATGGTTGATTACTTTAAAGTCCTTATTACCACTAAGTAGACCAATTTTGTTATCATTAAAGGAAAAAATATGTATATTTTTAAAGTTGTGATGATTTTTAAACGTTTGAAAGTGAAAAAAGAAAGTTGCTCGCATAAGTCTTGTAAAGCTAGGTAGCTATAAACATGCCAATAAACTTTTATGGATCTTTTCAGATGAACACTTTAAAAAGTCTTCAGAAATGTATTAGAAACAAGCTGTAAAGCAAAATGGGTCAATTTTCCATCGGGTTTTTAAGAGTTTTAAGTTTATTGCTATTGATAAAGCACTTAAAAAGTTTAACAACTTGAATTTTCAGTAAATTCAAGTTTCAGTAAAATAAGTTAAAAAGAAATCTTTATTAGTATTTACATGGTCCAAATTTCTCATTGATTTATATGTTTGGAAACCATAGTTTTAAATAAATGTACAAACTAAATCGTAATTTACATAGCTGCAGAATAAAGATGTGGCTTTACAAAACATCTGGAGAAAGAATGTCCTCATATATGTATGGATTGCCCACGTAGACACTTATCTGATCCCTGACATTTGAGGAGTAGCTTCATATTTCTGGGATTCTCTTTTTGTATCCTTCCTTTGACTGTTTTACTTAAATCATTAAATCTGTGGTAAATACTGCTTCTCATATAACAGTTCAACCTGACCTGTCCTTTTGGCTTCTATTTAAAGTAGAAGCATCACCAATTGTATTCAGTGAAGAGTGCAACCTCTGGCAGTGTATATTGTGTATGCCTGTCTTTTAAATCAGCCTATTGATTCTAGAGGGTAAGAGCTCCACAATAAATAAATAAATAAATAAATAAATAAATAAATAAATAAATAAATAAATAAATAGCAGCTTATAGTAGTTAGCCTTTAATCTCTGCAAACCCATAGCTAAGAATGGTAAGTGATCTTTGGATATATAAACTATATGATACAGTGTGCATACAGGTAATGATACAGCGTGTAGCTTTGAGACATTTCTTAACAGGAGAAAATGTCAGCTGATGGATTTTCACTCCCTTTTAACACTTCAATTTTACATATATTTGTCATAGAACAATAGAATAAAAGTTGTCTTATTTTTAATAATGTTTAGAGAAATAAAGGTTTTATAATTTCATTACTGATCTTGGTTTTTCTTTACTATGATACCACGTGAGATAACTATGATTGCATCAAAAGAAAATATCCAGATTTAATTCTAGATAAATGTAATGTCTAGTATCCCACCTTCTATAATCATCAAGCAATTGAGTGAAATTACAAAAAATACGTATCTAATCATATTGAAGTAAATATACAAGTAGCAATATAAATCTATATAAAAAGTCTCAAATAATTCACACTAAATTTTCACCATACTTCAGCTCTATGAGATTCTAAACCAATTTTTCAATGTGCTCATTTCCCTTAGAGCTCCTGAGAGCTAGTATTCAAAACCAGAGCTCACTGATTCATGGGGAGATTCAGGCTCGACATTAGGTAATACTACTCTTCTGAAAGAGTGGTCAGACACTGGAATGGGCTGCCCAGGGAGGTGGTGGAGTCACTGTCCCTGGAGGTGTTCAAGAAACATTTAGACATTGTGGTGAGAGACATGGTTTAGTGGGGTTATATTGGTGGTAGGTGGATGGTTGGACTGGATGATCTTGTAGGTCTTTTCCAACCTTGCCAATTCTAAGATTCTATGATTTATTTTTGAGGAAGCTATTCTTTCAATTTTCAAGATGGTTAAGACTTTACATGGTGGTTCATCTTCAGACACATTAAGGTATATAATCATTAAAAAAAATAATAAATAGGACCTTTGTTTTTCACTTGAAAATGCACTTTGTAAGTTCTTTAATTTTTACATATGTTGATTCTGTCAAAATGTTAATTATTGGACATGTTAGTAGTATCACATCTTAATTTCAAAATTTATGTACTATCTCTTTAGTCCAAATAAGCTAAAGGCCATTTATATACTCTCAAAAAAATATTTCATTTACATACAGACTTTTTTTTTTTTTTCTGAAATGACAATCAAAGATGTTTTAGTACTTTTTTCTTAATGAAATTGCATTTTTGGCTCCAAAGCGATTCCCTTTAATGTTAATAGGAAGGATTAAGCTTTAGACGTTTCATATCCTTTCCAGTCAACATGTCAGCCATTGCATTCTAACTGTAACAAAGTATATCACAGTCTAAAACTCAATATACCCAAAGGCTCTCAAATCTGTCCTTCAACTTCTTAACTGTCCATTAATTGTTTTGTAATTACACAACTGGTCTAAACAATAATCTAAGATAGACACTCTAAGCTGATCAGGGTCACTCACCATCTGCATCCTTCCAAAAAGTCAAAGAAGATATTCAGCTTCATGGAACATATTTTGTCTTTAAAATATATCTGCAGATGTACATTGTTATAAAATAATGGCAGAGATAACACAGTATTTATTTAGTCTACCAACAATCCTTGTCTACGTGACATTAAAGCACAACAATATGGCCTATATGATACAGAATATAATTCTCTTAGTATATATGTTGTCCACTCATTCTACACCCTATAGACAAACAGAAGATATTTTAACAAACTGAAATATGTTTATAAGGTTTTTGTTTGTTTGTTTGTTTGTTTGTTTGTTTGTTTTCCTGACACCGGACAGTTTTAAAAATCCTTAACATAAATTTCATTCAAGTAATTGCATTCTGGTCTCAGCTCTATTAATCCCAGCTAAGGAAATGACATAGTTAAATTAGCTTAAAACAGTTCCTAAAATAATTCTGGATTCTTGACTGAAGTGCAGTGTTTCATTAAATCATCACTTCTGAGCGCATTTCTGGATTAATACTAAACTGGCTGTCAACTTTACAAAACACAGGAGGCTCCTCTCTCAAACTGAAGGAAATTAATATATCTTTCTCAATCAGTTATGTTTCTCTTTGGTTATAGGGAAAAATTTCTATAGTAGTATTCAAACATTATTTGTGAATTACGTACAAATGCCGATTAAATTCATCTTGTTAAACAAAAGTGTTGATTTTCATAATAATTCTTCTTTCTTTAAACATCCATATGCTTGCTTTCAGTGACTTCTATAATATGTAATTCTCATACTACTTAGCTTGTCTTTTAAAAAAGTATAAGTTAAATTCCATTAATATTAAATTGATAAGTGATGTTCATAATAACAGCAAAATATTTGAATGAGGGAACGGAGAAGATGAAATATGAATACAAAGTCATATTTTATCTTAAAAAGTAAGACCATTAACCATTTTGAAAAAGCTGATTTTCAGAATAGTAAGTTAGCATTTACTGGTCTTATTCACTATGTAAAATCTTTGTAAAAAAGATGACAGAGATTAATTGTACTGGTTTTAAAGCCTGAGTTCTGAAGTCTATGTGCTTCTGTTAGGGACTTGTTAAAACAATAGTCCAAAGGAGATGCTATTGTTTCAGAATTAAAAACAACAACAAAAAAATCATGTGGAAAAACAGAATGCCTAAAAGACTTGAGGTTGTATGGTAATTCTTTAGATTTTAGGCAAATGCATAATCTTTTTATTTATTTATTTTCAAGAATGTGATGATATAACAATTCAGTGTACAAGATGTGAAGAAATAGCTTTCTGGAATATATCCACTGCTGAATCTCCAGCAAGCTCTCTTGAAGTGCAGAAATAGGATTTGTCAAGGAATTATCAGCATAAAGCAGCAATAAATCTGTATGCTGTCTGTGTAACAATGAAATTTAAAGCCACTTTAGGTATTAATGTCAATCAGTGTAACCACAGATAGAAAGAAAGACTCTCAGAAGTACAATTTTAAGATGAATGCTATGAAGAATTCATACAAATCCTTTTAATCATAATAAGCAGGATTTCTGTGCTTATTTCCTGTGCTTTACATATTAGGCTAATTTGTTTTTTGATGCATAGAAGTTGGTAGAGTAAAACATACCAACAGAATTAGACCTAGTGCACGGGCACAGGTAGTATTTATAAGAAGCGAATTGTAGTCTGGCCATAGCGAGTCTATGAAATGCATTTAATCTATACAGAGAGGATGTATCCTACACATATGAAATACTATACATATCTGCATAGTTATTTTATTTAGATCATGTGCAGTGTTCACTCAACCTGAAATTGACCTACTGGAGAAGAAAAATATCTGTTCAACCTGATAAAACAGAATTACCATTGCAGTTTAATGAGTTATACTGATATGAAACTGAGAAACAAGTCTCTGATCTAAATGACAAAAAAAGGGGAAAATTATACTCAGATGAAGTATCTCCATCACTACATGTAAATAATTTTACATAGTTGAGAAAAATACATGACTGAGATCTCAACATAGCTCGTTGCAAAATGCTGACTTCAGAATAAGTTTTGTCCATATTAAGATTTCTAAGATTTGTTTATTTATTACAAGTTAACTCAAAATTGTATTGGAATCTTTAGGATATATTTTAATCTTAATGTCTATTATATTTTTAGAATGAAAAGGACGGTGAAGTAGAATTTTTAGATGTATTAAAGATACTAAATTACCCTAGTTTTCAGATTGCGTAGATTATAGTAATAGTTGGTGACCTTTTTCTTTGTTCTGTTTTGGTAAAACAAAATGCCTGATATGGTGATACTATCACTGGAAACATTTAAGCACAGTCAGTGAGGAATTTAATACATTTAAAAAATGTTTGAATTGGTCTCTTGAGACACCTTTCAACCTCAAAGTCTTACAACCAGTTCAATTTCCTTCATTCTAGTTTATACCTGTTAGTCTGGGATTAAAGTGAAATTACTACTAAGGCAGGTCCTGCTTGATCAGTCTGATCTCCTTCTATGATTAAGTGACTTGTACGGTGAATGAGGGAAAGGCTGTTGATGTAGTCTACTTAGACTTCAGCAAACCCTTTGAGACTGTCTCCCACACTATTCTCTTAGAGAAGCTGGCAGCCCGTGGCTTGGACAGATACACTGTTTGCTGGATAATGAACTGGCTGGATGGCTGGGCCCAGAGTGTGGTGGTAAATGGAGTCATGTCCACCTGGTGACCAGTCACTCCTCTTCCCCAGGAGTCGATACTGAGGCCTGTCCTGTTCAATATCTTTCCTGATGACCTGGATGAGGTCATTGAGAGCACCCTCAGTAAGTTTGCACATGACATGAAGTTGGCCAGAAGTGTCGATCTATCTGTGGGTAGCAAGGCCCCACAGAGGGATCTGGACAGGCTGGATCATTGCGCTGGATCAATGGGATGAAGTTCAAGACCAAGTGCTGAGTCCTGCACTTTGGCCACGACAACCTCAGGCAACGCCACAGGCTTGGGGCAGAGTGGCTGGAAGACTGTGTAGTGGAAATGGACCTGGGGGTGTTCGTCGATGCTCGGCTGAACACGAGCAAGCAGTGTGCCCAGGTAGACAAGAAGGGCAATGGCATCCTGATTTGTATCAGAAATAGAAATAGTGTGGCCAGCAGGAGCAGAGAAGTGATCATCCCGCTGTACTCAGCTCTGGCGAGGCGGCATCTCAAGTACCGTGTTCCATTTTGGGGCCCTCACTCTAACAAAGACATTGAGGCTCTGGAGCGTGTCCAGAGAAGGGCAATGAAGCTTGTGAGGGGTCTTGAGCACAAGCCGTATGAGAAGTCGCTGAGGGAGCTGAGATTCTTCAGTCTGGACAAGAGGAGACTCAGGGGTGACCTTATCGCTCTCTACAACTACCTGAAGGGAAGGTGTGGTGAGGTGGGTGTTGGCCTCTTCTCCCATGTAACTAGCAATATGAACAGGGGAAATGGCTTCAAATTGCATCAGGGTTGAACGTGAGGAAATACTTCTCCAAGAGAGTGGTCAGACACAGGAACAGGCTGCCCAGGGGATAGTGGAGTCATCATCCCTGAAGGTGTTCAAGAAACATTTAGATGTTGTACTGAGGGACATGGTTTAGTGGGAAATATTTGTGATGGGTGGATGGTTGGATTTTATGATCTTAGAGGTCTTTTCCAACCTTAGTGATTCTATGATTCTATGATTCTATAACAGAACCTTTAAGACTCACTGACTGTCGTAATGAAGCACATCTGAGCTCAGATATTCTATGGAAAGAAAAAAGTTTATTTGTTAAAAATTTGCATTACGTTGTCCTTAATTGAATCTGGCTTCAGGTAACTGCACCTTTCTACAGAAATATATCTACACTTTGTTATAAGTCCAATATGACTAATTGTTGTTAACTAATTTCTTTGCTCCAGAACACTGAACACATAAGTAGGAAAATAGGATAAAATAGGTGAGTTAGAAAATTGTTATCCCACATCTAATGATACGGATGCAGGGAGAAACAGAGAGAAGAGGAACTGCTGATCTTCCCATGACAACAAATAACAGTACTTTCCACTTTCCTTCTCTTATCAAGCTACTGCATGGAATATTGTCCCTTCACCGAAGTCAAATCATTTTATGGATTACGTTGAGAAGTGGACAGAACTTCAATAACAAATCATTTCCAAACAGCAATTTCTCTTTTTCTTTATCAGCGGTGTACACTTGATTGACAGCATCCATCTTAACACAAGCATGTTACCAGAGTTTTGTGCTCTGTTTTCAGTATAATGCTCATGTGCAATCTCTAAAGATTGAGACAATGTGAGGACAAGAGTCTTATTTGGATTCCTATTTTATTGAACAGTTTTTCTATCACAACTGTAAGTTTGTATGAGCATCATTCACAGTCTTGCCTGTCAAATACCTTCAGATGTATTTAATATACCTCTTGCTTGCCTTAGTACTAACTGTTCATTTCAGTGCTATGTTTTGAGCCTAAAAGGGAATTTCCTTTTTTTTCTTTTGTTTAGCAAATACTTACTACTTGTTTTAAACCACTAAAATTTAGCTAGCATTAGTATTATTTAGCATTATTATACTGCTAAGACAATTGATAATTGTTGTTTTCAGACCCATGTACAAACATGTGTTTGAGAGGGGTGTATACAAGTCAAGTCAAAACAGAAAACTGAATCTAGGAGACATGTCTGTGAGAAATCATATGTGACTGTAGAGTTACATTACTTGTTCCTAGCAGAATTTAAACCTGGTGAAGATCAGTAATAATTTATGTTTCTTGGGCTCTTAATTTTCTAAGTTTAAAAATAAAGTGTTGAAAGATTTTTTTTTCAAAAAGGGAGATAAAACGGAAGAAAAAGCTCTTTATTCTTAAATTTATCTGTTACTTATGGAAGAAAGTGTTAAAAGAATCCTATCACTGTGTTTTTCTTAAAGCATGATATGCCCTCCACCAGACGGTCAGAGACGAATTCCACATTTCAGGTAAAATTTCAGCCCAGGCAATAATTTTTTGCATGATTACTAGTAGTATTTTCCCAGTATTTCAGTGTTTAAATTCTATTTTTGAATAATTAGATGATGACAAATACTGCCTTACATTAATGATCTCTGTGTTAGAAATTATAAAGAGATTGAAAATATCTCCAAATCTAGTCCTATGGGGACTACAGCCAATATAATGAGGATGGTGAAGAAAATGAGAATTGCCTTAAAACAATGTTCTACTTTAATAATTTGGAGTTACTTTAATTAGGGTATAATGTAGGAGGAAACAAGAGAAATATCTGTCATTAAAAGTGAATATTTATTTACAATTTTTCACAGATGACATTAGTGTTCACACAGAGTCTGTGATACTCTTTAATTGAATTAAAAAAAAAACAGGAATCCGTTCAAACTATTTCTAAGAATAAATGTACGAGAGTATCACTCAGAAATTTGTTTGCGGAGAGCCTGGGAAACATTTCTCTTGATAGATATTGGTGAACCTCATCTCAGAATGAGATATACTGAATTCAGATGAGAAAATTTTAGAATGTAATGCTGAAGATCCATACTTTTTTCTTGTATTTAGAGATGAAATCTCACCCTGGAAAAATATATATGGAAATCTCTGAACTACAGTTTAATAAATATTAAAGGATATTTGAGAAAAAAGTCAATGTATACTTTCCATATTTGTTTATTCATTGACAACAGTTACTGACTAAAAGCTAGTTGTCAAAAGAAAGGGAATGAAAATACTTCATGGAAGACAGAGAAAATGAAAATAATATATAATAAATATGTTTGTTCACAAAAAGACAGAGGACTTTGAAACCATAAGTAAAACTGCATGTATGTGGGAGTACTTGTCATCAGTAATCATTCTATTCTCGATCTCCTTAATTTCTGAGGTTTCCTTACTCTGAGCATAGTACTTCAGAGATCTGTACTTGCCTTCCCAAGTGATGAAAGTGATTAGACTTATTTTCCAACCTTTCTTGAACAGCTTTCAGACTGTCAGAAGAAATACAGTGTGAAAAGATGAAATACACTTTTTACTTTTCTTAATTTAATTCATCTTAATATATTAATAGAACAATTTAAATAGAATTCTTTCAACATTCAGACTAAAACATCCCAGCTTCAAATCAAAAAAATTAACTTGTCTTCATAATCCAGCATATAAAGAATTAACTTTCTGAATCTGTAATAAACAGTTAAGTATTACAGTATTAATCCCATTGGATTCAAACAATTTTATGTTATTAGTGGTTACAATCCTTAAACCAATTATTCTGCAGTAGATATTTCAAAATTATGGTTTGACATTTAATTTCTGAAAACATAAGGAAAGTATTTCCTTTCACACTTCTAAATCATATTCTATTAAAATCAAACATTGTAGAGCATTGTTACATACTTAACAAACTTCTTAACCCACCTTTGTGAAGACGTAAGAATTGAGAGAAAAATCTGTGGTAAATTCCTTATCCTTGTTCATCTGGAAAAGTAAATATATGCCTGTGACACACTTTTATCCACTTATTCTTCTACCTATCGTAAAAAAAATGACTGCATGTGTAGAATAAGATTTTGAAAGAAAAAATATCCTTAATATCCTTAACATTTCTGAGATTTTTTTAGTATAGCATTGTTAGATATACATTTAAATAACGCATTAGATCAAGGACTAACAGTGGAATCCTGAGGAATCTTAGTAGTGCTTCTTATCATTCCTCTGCAATTTTCATTATATTTTTGTTGTGAGCATAATTTTCACTATTTTCACTACATGCAAAACAAGATCTCTGAGCAGGATTTTGTAATAGTGAAAAAGACTGAAGTGAAAGTGATTGGCAGCTGTAAATAAACTCAATTTATAAAACCAAACATGCAAGGCTATCTCAGAGGAAATTCACATTCACACAAATGTATTACTTATCTAAAGTATTTTAACTACATTAAATACTACCCATAAATGTATATTAATTTTATGAATGAATTGATAAAAATGTGGTGGTGCAATGACAATGGCATAGCAATGGCACATTCATCATTTAGTATATGTCAAGTAAAAAAAAGCAATGCAGATTTATTGGCAAGCATTCTGTCAACTGTGTTTAGTGGCTAACAGATTTCTAAATTAAATAGACCAGTTGTATGAAGCAAGAGAGCTCTTACTGTAAAAGGTTACCACATTATAGATATGTTTAATTCCTTTCAGATATGAAAATTAGAGATGAAAAGGTCATGGAAGTGCTTAAACATAGCATAATCAAATAATTAAGTCAAATAATTCAGATCATCACTGAGTGATTAAAACTCATGCTAGTGACAACTGATTAATATTTTTTGAAGTCTACATAACTGCCTTTTATGGTGAAACAACTAGCTCAGTGGCTGTGGATATAATCTACCTTGATTTTAGTAAGGTATGTGATCTGCTCTCTCATAGTTTCCTTGCTAATAAGCTGCTAAAATATATACTGAGAGATTAATAGCAAGAATGACAGAAAACTAGCTAGACTGCTGAAGTCAAAGGCCAATAGTTAATGGCATGAAACTGGACAAGTGGAATTCCTTGTAGTCAGCACTGTCCCCACAACTGTTAAATAATGTTATGAACAAGCTGGATGTCAGGATTGAATGCACGCTCACTATGGTTGTGGATGACACAATACTGAGAAAAAAAGTACATAAGTCTGGAAGGAAGAGACAAAAATTCAGGCTGATCTCAGAAGGCTGGAAGACAGGCCAATAAGGATTGCATGTGGTTTAAGAAAAATAAATGTAAACCCTGCTCCTGGGGCAGAATGATTACACATTCTATAATAATAGGCTAGAGACAAGTGATTGGAGAGCAGCTCCACTGAAAAGCCCCTGCGAATTCTAGGGGAAAGCAAGCTCAGCATAAGCCAGCAGCATGGCCCGGCAGCAAGGAATGGCAACTGCTTCCAGGTTGTCATCAGAAAGAGTATAGCCAGTGGATTTTGTATGATTATTACAGAGTATTTAGCATCAGGAATGCCACCCTTGGAAAAGTGTCCTCTTCTGAACCTCCTAGTTCAAGAGAGGTTAAGAAACTGGAGGGAGTGTAGCAGAGGGATAACAGGGTTTTGGCTTGGGAACTTGACTTACAAAGAAAAATGTTGGAAGAGCTGTGTTTATTCAGCATTGAGAACAGCAGACTTGGGGCTGATGTGGGTGTGTGCAGGGAATGTGGAACCACTCTAAAACACACTCTTCCATTAAGTGAAAAGTAGTCCAGAGAAGATCAAATTATTATCTTCACAAGGATACATAGACAAGAGGCAATGTGAACAAGCTGCCTTAAGGGACATTCTTTATGGAAATAAGAAAAAAACCTCTTTACTCTGAGAACGATTAATCACTGGTATGTGATGTGACGCCTGAAGAAGTGATGGAACCTCTCTCGCTGGAAATATTCAAGACTCAATCTAACAAAGCCCCGGGGCCCTGGGAAACATGAGTCCTTGCTGGTAGATGAGTTAAGAAGGTCTATTCTAGACTTTGTTAAGATTCCGTGGTTCTATAATATACACAGATAACTGTTTTCAAGAGGTGTGAGTTTAAAGATCAATTACACTTTTAAAATGGGATATTATGAGATAGAGCTTATAAGTTTCTACAAATATATGCCTCAACACCTTACAAAATAAGCCCCATGTTTCTGATCAGTACAGACACAGTATTCTAAAAGTTAACATACTTATAAATTCTATTGATGCCTAGCACTAAGCAGAGCTTAAAATTCTCTACTATGAATTACAAAGCTCAATAATTGAGCCAAAATGAATTTCAGAATTATATAAAATCCCTAGTTACAAGGGACTCACAAGGATCACTGAGTCCAACTCCTGGTTCCATATAGGAGCACATCGTATGCATTAGAGAACTCTATTTTCTGTGCAATCACAGAAATAATTTGTTTAGTTCTTTATGCCTTCTCACACAAGATGTTTATAATTTTAAGATGTGCTTGAATGTTTCTTCATTCGTCTTATTTTTTCTCACCGTTTGTTTAGTTACAGTGTCAGTGTAAAAATTTCTATGATACAAACAATAATTTCTGCGCTAGGATCATATCTAAATTATTTCAAAATGCAGCAAAAGAATAATGTAAGAAACACTGATCTATCTATCTAGAAAACTGCTTTTGAATCACAAAATTGTAAGAGTTGGAAGGGACCTCAAGATCACCACGTTTGTCTCCCCTGCTAAAGCAGGTACCCTACAGTAGGTCACACAGGTAGGCATCCAGATGGGTCTTGAATATCTCCATAGAAGGAGACTCTACAACATCTCTGAGTAACCTGTTCCAATGCTCCATCACCTTACTGTAAAGAATTTCTTCTGCATGTTTATATGGAACTTCCATTGTTCAAGTTTTAGGCCATTACTCCTTACCCTATTGTTATGAACCACCAAGAAGAGCCTGGCCTCATCCATTTGCCTTCCATCTTCCTTTAGGAAGACAAACATTTATCAGATCCCCCCTCAGTCTTCTTTTCCCCAGGCTGAACAGACCCAGGTCGCTCAGCCTTCCCTCATACAGGAGATGCTCCAGGCCCTTTATCATCTCTGTGGCCCTCCGCTGGACTCTTTCCAGGAGATCCCTGTCTTTTTTGAACTGGGATTCCCAAACTGGACACAGCAGTCTAAATGTGGCCTCATCGGGGCAGAACAGAGGGGGATGATCAGGGCAGAATGGAGGGGGATGATCATTTCCCTCTACCTGCTGTCCACACTTTTTTAATGCACCCCAAGATACCGTTGGCCTTCTTGGCAACAAGGGCACACTGCAGGCTTGTGGCCAATTTGTCATTCACCAGGAGCCCCAGGTTCTTCTCCACAGAGCTCCTCACCAGCAGGTCATCCCCTAACCTGTACTGATGCATGCAGTTATTCTTCCCCAGGTGCCAGCCTCTTCACTTGCTCTTGTTGAACCTCATCAGATTCCTCCCTGCCCAACTCTCCAGTTTGACCAGGTCTTGTTGAATGGTAGCACAGCCTTCTGGTGTGTTAGCCACTCCTCCCAGCTTTGTATCATAAACAAACTTGCTGAGGGTAGACTCTGTCCCTTCATCCAGCCTGCTGATGAAGATATTTTGAATGTAATTTCTGAACAGAGACACAGACTTAAGTTTGTATGAAACTCACGACCATCTAGCCTACCTAGTACAGGTCTTGATTTCTTAGATCAGGTTACTCAGATTTTGTCAGGTTTTAAGTATCTTCTAAAACAGAGATTCCATTGTTTGACACCAAAATCAGAGAATAAAGAAGGGGAAATAAGTGCTACTGGAGCTGGAGGACACACAGCAGTTGGATCCTCTGAAAGAAGGTCCAGTCTGTGAAAAGACCATGCTGAAGAAGGTTCCTGGCAGGAACCACAGCTTCTGGAGAGGTGCTCACACAAAGAGCAGTTTCTCTGGCAGGACAGGAACTGTAGTGCATGGGAGACCCATGCTGGTTTACTCCTGATGGACTGCATCCATCAGAAAGGACTAATTCTGAAGCAGTTCTTGAAGAACTGCAGCCTATGAGAAGGACCCACACTGGAGCAGTTCATGAAAGACTGCATCTTATAGAAGTTCCCATGTTGGAACAGTGGAAAAGCATGAAGAGGAATGAGAAATTATGATGAATTGTTCTGAACAGACCACAAATGCCTATTTCCCATCCTCACTGCAGTGTTTAGCAGGGGGAGAGGCTGGAAAAGTTGGGGTGAAGTTGAACCTAGTAAGAATTGGGAGGGGAAAAATTTTAATTTTACTTCTGCCTCGCACTATCCTTACTCTATTTTTAATTGGTAATAAATTAAATTAATTTTCCCAAGTTGAATCTGTTTTGCCTGTGACAGTAATAGGCAAGTGATCTCCCTGTCCTTATCTTTACCTGTGAGCTTTTCACTTTATTTTCTCATTTTTGATATGGGGGAGTAAGAGATGGGGGTCTGGCAGACAGCCAAGGCCAACATATCACAATTTCATATCTATCTTTCTTTATTCTTTAGAAAACCAAATAGTAAATTACATTTTTTTTGTCAACTAATCTTGCAGTAAAACGTGTGTATCTTAGAAAGATAATCTTCATGAACACTGAACTGTATTTAAGAAAAGAGCGTTGGCACAAATCTGATAGCTATGCCTACCTTCTTTTAAGTATTAGATTAGTTTAAGTTTTTTTTTTTTTTTCAAATCAAAGATGGATTTACTAATTTTTAGCAGGAAATAAACTCAAGAAGGTAGAAAACAATAAGATATCATTTTTTGCCAATTATTTCCATTTAGCAGGAATTATATTATAAATATATATTATATTTATAATTATATTTCAGTGACTTACATACCTTAACCCAAATACATCTATTCCGATTCCCTTTGTTGTTTTCACCTTCCTGCTCCTGTCTTTTCTTTATCTCTTGCATCGATCTCCTCTGCTCCCCTCCTCCACTCCCCAATCTCAATCCTGTAAATGAAACATTCAGTAACTTGCCTTAGGGCTGATTCGTGGTAAATTAAGCATTCCTTCTTATCAAGGGCCAGGCAGGAGGGGGGGATGATACACTATTTTCAAGACTGTTACAATACTATATTATGTACCATAAGAAATATTTACTCTACATGCATATGTGTGACTTTCAGCAGCCTCATTCAGCCTTGTATCCAATGAATGGCAAGCACTTTGTCACAGATATGCTGCTAGGTCTGAGAAAGAGGAAATCACATGGTTTCTACTGGAAACATCTGTATGTAATACATTTTAGTAATTCAACTTTACTTGGATCTGGTTTAATGATCTCTGTATGTAAAAACAACAATACTATTTCTTCCTCCCCCAAAATTTATTCCTCCTTTTCTCTCATTTTTTAGAGACAGTGCATTATATTAAAAAAAAAAAAAAGAGAGAGAGAGAGAGAGTTTTAAAAAGAGAATATTATTTATCTGATTTTTTTCCTACCTCAGATAGTAACTTCTCCTCCCCAAAGTCACCATTTGCATGATAATAACATTTGAGTGAGTTGGCTAAACATAGGCACAAAAGATTCTGACATGCCCCATGCATATGATCAAGGACTTGCAAAGATAGGACTTACATGAAAGCCACACTTTTCTACTTTTCTGCATGGCAGGAAAGGGTACACCAGTTGGGCTATCCTTGGAGAGGTCCAAATGGCAGCAGAAATCCATGTGTAGTCAAATCAGTTTCCCTCCTATTATCATCTCTCACTGAGGTAGAATGCTAAATGTGTAATTTATACCACACTTCTTATAGACATCTTGTCACAGCAAAATAGAATGAAAGCCCACACATATAGTCACAGTGCTTTGGTTATTTATGAACACGTAAAAATAAAAATAATTATTTAATTATTACTTTATTTTAATGACAAGCTCAAAAAAGAAAAAGATTGTATGGCAGTACAACTTCATTATTTTTCTCCAAGAATTCATTCATCTACACTTACCTACATCAAGTCAACAGCTAAAAAAAAAATTAGATATGGTATGAAGAAAAAATAAAGGAGAATGATAGTTGTTCAAATGAGTTTTTAAAATAAACCTTAATTTGTGTGATTCTTTCTTTTGACTCCAAGCCGACTTTGAAGAGTTTGTCTTCTTTAATTCCAGTTACTTCCACACAGCTGCTTATGCTGTATGTACAACACTTTATCTATTTTACAGCTATTTTCAGGATGTCTGGCACTTTTCAAGTTCAATGAAAAGAAAAAAGTGTGTATTGAAATATTTTGGGATAGCAAAAACTGCAGAAAAAAAGAAATGGAGTTCATTTTAAATTTCCTTTAAAAAGTGTTGCACTTTTATTTTTCCATAATTGAAAACAATAAATAAATAAACATATATCTTTTTTCTAAATCTGTATTAATATTTCAGCTATGTTTAGTCCAAGATTGAGACTGACTACATTGAAAGCCTCATATTGGCATATGCAGAACGCATTATTCCTTATGAGCATTATAACCATTTCTTAGATCTTTTCAAGGTCTGCCCAACACTTTCTCTGTAGATTTTAATATTTCAGTGATATCAGTAAAAATAATTCCGGTGTCTCAGTACTGTGGGTAAGATTATAGGTTTTGAGGTATTCAGAATAAATTATTGTCTCAACAAGCAATTTAAGCATTTTTTTCTTACTTTAAACTGAGCCACACTACTGATCATAAATTTGTTCAAATTGAAAATGTCTTTATTTATGAGGAAGGCTTTTGGTTACATTCCATGTAAAAAATGTCAGAAGTGACTTTTCTTTTATTTGTGCTTTTCCACATAGTACATTTTGTCTCTATAACAAAGGATATTAAAAAGAAAACAAACAAACAAAAAACTAACAAAAATAAAAAACATCACAAGAAAATGGAAGGAGTTCAGTATAGGGTGACCTACCGCAGAAATATCTTATTGTTTGTCAGGTATGGGTGTAATCCACCTCTCATTGTTCGGAACGCTTTGTAGGAAATTGTCTCCTTTTTTCACTTTGATCACATGGTTAGGGGAATAGGCACTATAATTAACTTTTTTTTTTTTTAAAAAAAGGAAATATATGAAATGAAATATATGAAATACTTACCTAATTGGGAGACTGCAAAATTGCACAGGTTCTGACTTGAACAGACTGTACACCAGCTTCTCAAAACCAGAAATTTAAAACAAATACAGCCCAACATGTACAATGTCCTCATTTACTTGCCAGCTAAAATGTGACAGATCTCAGTGGTGTGTGGACTATTTATTTATTTATATTCAAGGTATTTCTGTATAATCAAAACAAAAGACACAAGCTTTGTGGGAAAATAGCACATGAAATTATTCTAAACTCAGCAGCTAAATGACTCTAATTTATAATTGCTCTTTCATCTCCAGAATATTTCCTTTAGCTAAGATTTGTGCCACTTACAGATAATACATGCTAAACCAGAAGTGGAGAATTTATTTCATATTGTTCAATATGAAGTATCTTTCTCTCAGTTTTTGGATATACATTACACAATAAAGGAATTTCTTCCCTGTGAACAATAAGAGTTTAACAACTCTGCTGGACAAGAAATATTATTTTTTAATATTTTTATTTATATTACCTTTACAAAGCCAAGTTTCACATTTCATGCCTTGCTGGCTTTAAAGTTGTTTATTGCTCTATTTTTCTTATCACTGGGGAACATGCTGAGAATTCCCGTCACTTATCTGTCTTCAAGGACTTGTGTACTGGACTTGTGCAAGTTTTTATAAAGGAGAAAATGCCTTTGTTTCACACCACCAGAGAGCACTGTTGTATCATTAAGATTTGTCTATTTTTTCTATACCAGAAATTAGCTAAAGTAATGAGAACAGAAAACTTAGCTAAATATTCTTTCTTTCTTACCACAAGACAAATGGCACATAAGGCATAATAAATGAATTTGTCTTTTTGTGTTTATAGTGCCGCATTCTTTCATTGTACCTTTCTTTCAAATAAATGAAAAGGCTTGGGTTCTCAAGGTTGCAATTAGCAATGTCTTTTGTATCATAAACTTTCAGAAATTTTGCTTTACTCACCAGTCCAGTGGCACAGCTGTGAGCTACAACACAGATCAACTATTAAGATCGTTTCTCTTTTCTCATTCAGGGAAACTGAAACAATATCCTTTAATACCTCAGTAAATAATCTGGTGAGAAGCTGAAGACTGTGCTTGCAAAGGTACTTTGCCACTGCACCAATCAAACTGCTAGAAGCAGATATTGTTCTTTCAGCTAAACAGGTGAGTAAAACAAGGAAAATAAGTTCAATTAGGAAAAAAAAAATAGATGGGACAGACAATGAATGTGGAAGCAGATGGTAGCTTATGCTTCTAAAAATTTTCTGCTAAAAGCAAGAACTATAGTGAAGAAGCTGAAACTTCTGTGTTAAAATGTCATTTACTGTATTAAACATAAATACCTGCATGCATACCTCTGGTTATACAAACATCATACACATATGCATAGCATACTGATTTATTCAAAAATCTCTTTGCAAGGAAGTTAGGCATCTCCCCACACAGATGTTTAAGCGAGGCATTTCACTAAATTGACTGAAAATGATTTTGATGCTTTTTATTTTGTTAATTAAGAACATAATCATTAAAAGTATTTCACTACTCAATACTTCACAGTTTTAGGATTTAGCCTTTAAAGTCATTTTAAGATTGGAAATTTTTAGGGTTTTACAGAGACAGAGGGAAATAAGATAATTTGGTGTCCTAACTTCTACTTAAATTCCTAACTTTTCATTTAGATTTAAGTGTCTACATACATTTTTATTTTGAAACCTGGTGATAAAACAATGTTTGAAAAGTTGAAATGAACTTACTTTGATTAACTAATTATGAGATTCCTAGTGCAAGTGTACCAAAAAAAAACTTTTAGAAAATTAAATGTTTTCTAGAAAAACAAATCCTGTGAAGATACATCTTATAAGTTTTTACACGTACATTTCATTACATGATTATTGTAATAATTTTCTGAGAATCCTACTCTTCTTATGGCACCAAGATAAGACCATTTAACTAAAATGAACAACAAAAAAAATCTTTATTCCATCTTTGATGAATCTCATTTTTCCTGTTTTTTAATTTTAAAATAATAATAGGAAATTATTCTGAAATTATTGTCATGATTCAGTGTTAAATACGATGCTCTTACCACATTAAGGCTTGAGTAGTCCAATTTAAAATTTTCTATTCCACTGATCATTTCTAAATTCTAGCTGTAACACAGTAGCAGACAAATCCCTAGTTCTTATTGTTGCTGTTGTTTTCTCAGCATGCTTTACGCTCATAGTATAATCTGGAACAGAATATAATGCAAAAATATATTTCAGTGTTTGCAAAGTGTAGGGTCAAACAAACTTCCCCTGCTGAAACATCTACAAAATAAGCGTTTTTTCTTTCCTATCATCATAAAAATGTGTCTTACTTTATATGTCAGGAGCTTTCTTTTGTTGCTGCTGCCAAGGCCAAGTTGACAGAGATACCACTGAAATTATTTGAGACTTTCCATTGAATGATAATAGAAAACACTTGTTCTCACAGTATTAATTCTTGCCTTTCTCCTCCAGGCTTTACTGACATAAAATGTGCATTGAAATTTTTGCTTTGGTAAGGACTTCAAAATATCTATATATTTAAATGAGAAACAGGACAAATATGATAATATGCTTAACCTGTTTTGTTGATTATTTCATTATTCTGCTGTTACATTTTTTTCATATCCATATCACACATTATTTATATGTAAAGTTCATTCTCATGCTTTAAATATAAATAAACTCAAAATATGAAGAAAAATATTATCTGCAAATAATAGTTCCATCTCATATAATTGCTTTATATCTTTAACATAATTTTAAAAAAGATGTTCTCACAGAAACAGCCAAGAAATTAGAACAGGGTTGTTTTTTTTTTTTTAGGTGAAGTTTGTTTTCCTCAATTTGATCATTCTATTAATTGATGATCAGTTCTTTAGATCCTTCATGTAGCACAGCTGTATCGCTTTATAATATCAGTGTAATATCAGGATTGCTGTTGTGACTTCACTCAATTCATATGTAACAGAGAAGTTTAGTCAAAATTAATCTCCACTGATTTCTATGTGTAACCCAACTTGACATGTATTTACAGGTATTTACTGTCAACTAAAGACAAAAAAAAAGATCAAAATGTTTCCAACTGTGTTCTGTAGAACTTCAAATTAGTAGTCATATTTCAGTGAAACAGCGTAACACCCTGTGCTACAGCTGTTACAAGTCCGTTAAGCCTAGAAAACTATTATCACTAGATGATAGTGCTCTTTACAGGAATGTTCAATTTCTGTGAAGCTAATCATAAAGACAACTCACATCCCCTGACAAGATTTACTCAATTTATTTAAGTAATGGAGCTTTGTTTAAAAAGAGTTCAAATCTAAATACTAAAAACTTTCTCTCATAAGTTCTTCCACATGTCTAATGTGCAATGATAACATCTCTTCATGTTAGTAATTCAGGTTTTAATATCTTTCCCTAGTAATTACTGTTTTGTTCCATTTAAGGTCCCATCTCTGTACTTTTACAGTATCCTTTGAGGTTGATAAGGTTCTGTTATAATGACTTCTTTTTGCTTTCTGAAAATCCTTTTTCAGTAGTGGCATTGACATGAAAATTTCTTCCATATCACTTGTGAAAATCAGGTATTAAAAAGAAACTTAGTAAGTGCAATCATATTTTAATCCAAACCCATTTTGCGCAAAGCTCTTTAATCAAAACTCTTTCACAACATGAAAAAAAAAAAAAAAAAAAAGACTAGATTTATGAACTTATTCAAATGACCTGACAGTAAAAATAGGTCAGAGAGATGAAGAACTTTCTTATGCAGCCTTTAATTTCCAACTAACTCTGTCTTTTGCTTTGAAATTTTGCATTCACTGGACGCTTGCAAAGTCTTTAAATTAGATTTTACTCTGTAAGCCACTTACAAGCTCTTAGATAAAGACCATCATCATGATTGCAAAATCTACCAGCTTTAAGAAACTCTGAAGTCTTTGCATTTTGAAGGAATAAGGACATATGTATTTTGGATTTGATGTAGAAGTTAAAAAGACAGCTTTTTTAATAAAGAAAACAATCACAGTGACTCTGACTTGACAAAGTCAGCTAGAGGAGGGGATAGAGTCCACAATTCTAAAACAGTCTTATTCCTACTTATCTCTACTGTTATTTTGTCTGCCATCTCTGCCACCTCTGTTTCTGCTAATATTTATGCAAGAAAAAACTTGTCACCCTGGCCATGTTAGAAGTCTGTTAAATTAATTCATATAGAAGGATTATGAATCGTATAGCATAAAGAAGTAGATATTGACTGTGAGTGGAATATTTAGAGTAGACAGAAATTTAGAAGTTCACTACAAAATAAAGATGAAAATACGCTAAAAATCCTTGGTGTCTCTGCAGGAAGAAGAAAAACATTTATTACAATAGGTACTATTTTTACACAGTGAAGAAATTATGTATATTTTTATGAATCCATATTTAACTTTCTTACAATGAAAAATATCAGTGTATGCACATATAACTTCTTGGCTTAAAATACATTAGCATTTCTTCTTTTCATGGCAGTGGAAGAAGCAAAACCATGGAGCTAACTGCATGTACGCAAATGTACAAGTTAAACTTCTACATGAAAGAAGTGATTGCAGCCTTTGAATCCTTTATCCTAACAATGCTTTTCTCCATCTCTATTTGAGTATCAAATCCATTCTAGTGTATGTCCTGTCATAAAAATATAGGGTATCAGTTTCAGTGAATGCCAGCATTAGACAGCTAGATCTCACTGTTCATTGCCACTTAGTCACCAGCATGATGAATTCTAATCCCCAAGCCAAAATTTCAGAGAGCACAGAATTGTGTTTCACATTCCCAAAGTAATTATTTGGATTCAGTACACAGTTTGCAAACTGATTTTGACCATGTAGAGAGAATTCTTCAATGTTTCTGACAGAAATACTAATGTAAAAGAGTTAGGTCCTGGAGTAGACACAACAGTGTAAATCTTCCGTTTACTGGTGAGGTTTTTTTGTTGTTGTTTTTCACCAAAAATTTGGGTCCTCTTTCTCAAGAATGCAATACAGAATAAGTACTGGAGAGGACTAATAGCAATTTTGCAGAACAATCTAGTTATGAATTAGTGGGGGAAGAAAATTCTTTCTATTAGCTTCTCACAAGGCAGAGAATATCATCAGTATACACTTAGGATGGAAATTAGTTTGTGAACAATTTTTGTAACAGAACAGTAACCATAGAGTTGTTATTTTATAATATAATATGAAAGTAAGCAAATATTGCGTTCTTAAACTGTGACAGAAGCAATGCATTGCAGCCCTAAAGTCTTCTAAAATAATAAACAAACAAAAATCATTTTAAACAAGTTGTATAACGTTCTGACAAAATGATAATGTGGTACAAGTAGCACAGTGCTGACTAGCAAACCCTCTCATCATTAGGGAATGCCAACACCATGTTATTCTGAGCTTATTGTATTTGTCTTGAAATATACATGATCGTCATCTATTTCATTAGAGCTTAAATAAGAAATGAGCTAATCCTGCTTGTGATTATATAAATTGGTACAGAATCCTTTTGCAAAGCATATGAAAGATATATCTATGAACAGTAGTAAAATGTGATAAAAAAAATTGAATTATCAATTAGAAGCAGGTTTATATTTCTTTGGGGGATATTTATACACAAGAATGAGTTCATGGCTTTAACCAGAATTGAAAACTCAAAAGCGCCTTTGATATTCTCTTCTGGGTCACCTTGTTTTCTTCATTTTTTTTTCTTGATCTCCACTGGCTTTACTAACTAACATCTGAGTCTTGTTTTAAGCTTGCTGATTGCATTGAGTTTGTATTTGCTATGCAATAAGCTGGCACTAAGAAGGATTTTGATCTTTAATCTGGTTCAGAGGATTCTAAGCAGCTCTGATTGCAGCCATAGGCAATACATACACTAAATGAGATTGAAGGACAAATTAAAATAAATAATGTTTGAATAAATCACATTGTCCTAGTTAAATGCATTTAACAATTTCATTTTCCCTTGCAAAGCAGGTTTTAAAGAAATTAACAAGTGCTTTACTTTTTTTAATGTAAGTATAATGAATCTTTTTCCACACAGAAAAACTAACGTCATTAAAGTTGTATCTTTCCTCCATGTATTACAATAGCTTCAAAGCCTTTGGATAGAGAACTGAGGAGAAGTCAGAGATCTGTAAAATATATTGCTATATTTATTGCCAAAGGCTAAGCACGGTAAATTGGCCAAGGCTTTCTTAACAATCATAGTTCACTTGAGTAAGGATGTTTTAGGCCTTTTGACTAATAGTAGCTCCTACAGACAGACAATAGGAACTTTATATAGTTTGCATCGCTCTAAGAAATGAAGCTTAGTGATGAACCAGCTAAAGAAAGAACAGCAAAAAAACCAAGTTCATTTTATCCAGTTATTTTAGTAATCTTCTACCTGCCAATATCTGCATTTCTTCAAGCAATGTTTTTATGATGTTTACTATATGTGGGGAAGAGAAAGCTGAACAAACTACTAAAAAGGCTGTCCAACACTACAATAAGAGGAAATACTACTAAAGGTAATACATATGGTTTTAAAAATATTATTCCAAGAAACAAATCAGTGGAATAACAAACAAACTTGTCAGCAGATCATCTAGGCAACCCGAATGCCCCGTAACATGCCTACTACAACACTAGGCTAGACAGGTAAAGTTTATCAGTGTCTTATTTTATGACAACATACACTGTACCCTATTTAACCGGAATTCCAAAGAGAAAACCAAATGGACTTTCAAGATATCACAACATCTTTGTATCTACCATATGAAGTTCATTATTTACTTCAGTTATACTTTAAAATAATACGAATAAAAATCTGTTGATTCTCTATAGAAATACATTTATATAATCTAATGTCTACAGATACAATATGACAAAGCAGCATATGCACCAGTTCAGAAAGAAAGAATGATTCCAGAGTAATATCTACATTATTTTTTCTGACTTGTACTCTTTACTGTTTAAATGCTTAGTTCTGAGTAAGGATAAATCATACAATTTTTTGAAACAACTTGTTGCCTTTACTGAATTCATAATAAAGTTCTGGCTACTTATGCACTATTGCTAAAACTTGTAATGATTCCAGCAAGGTAAATGTTTAGTCCCTTTTGGATTAGGAATTAATCAATCCCTATTTATTTCATCCAGCATTCTCTTTCTACACATCATTATTTCCCTCTCACTGATGTAAAATTTATTGTGTCATAGAGTATATGAATGAATAGCTTTTCATATAACCTCTATCATATTTAATATTCAAGCACCTTGACATAATTTGAACCTACAGTTGCAGTGTTCAGAGAACTCCTGTAGCTGGGATGTTCATTATCTGCTAATCAGTCTTTGTTCAAATACAGGCTTTACACTGCTGTTTATGTACCTTCCTTCTTCCTCCTGCTCTCAAAGAGGAATGAGGCAAAAATTAAACTTCTGGAGATCTTGTTACAGGAATGCTTATGTCTTGTCACACTACTGTAAACCTGTACAGGTTTTTTTTTTGTTTTTTTTTTTTTTTTTAATCTTTAACTGATTAGAAGTACTGGGCTCACTGAAGCTGTACTTTTCTTTAATTGTGCCCCATGTGTGATGCAGTGCATTCCCACACTGTTTTTTTGGAAAAGAACAGGATTAATATTGGTCAAGTTCTTCCATTATGGAAATAAGTACTGATTTTTTTTTACATACTGTTACCATATATTCAGTTGATAAATATAATATTAACAATACAAACACTGATTTTTTTCTCTCATTTACATCCAAAGGAAAAAAAAAAAGAAAAATAGCATTTCTCAAGCTGCTTCAAGGAGCTTTTTTTGTCCCTACTCTCTGCACTGATATTTCACCCAACATTTGTTGTTCCAGGTCATTCTAAATCCTAGTCTGAGGTAGTACTCTGTGAATTTGAAAGACCTTCATGTACTGGTTTGGAGAAAAAGAAACTGAATCTAGCTTTTAAAGTTACTTATACTTTATATGTAGAAGTCAAATAAAAATGCACTTTGACTCTTGGAGACAAGATCTGATGCTGTATTCAAAGATGGCTGGAGAAAGAGTTTATTTCCCTAAGACATTCCCAGTTACATGAAAAACAGGGAAATACTGGTTGATAGTTTTCTTTCCTCGGGACATCTAAAACTGATTTCTTGTAGAAATCACTAAATCAAAGTTTAATCACTAAACTGTATTGTAATCCAATGCAGTAGATGCTAAACACATACTTAGAGAGCTGTACGTTTCAAGTGCACCTACAGACAAAGCAACAGCTTTTGGGGTTGGAGATTCTTTTTAGGAGGATACCTGGAAAATATGGCCTCTTAGCAAGACTTTTTGATCAGAACAAGATTCATTGGAAAGAGATGTAAAATAGTTCTACTTCCTCTGAGGAATGGCAAACCTTGGCAAAATGCCTCCAGCTCATTTAAATGAGTGCAGCAGTTCTTTTCCAAGAAGTTAAATGTTTTGAAATGTTTCATGTGGATGAATCCCCTTTCCCATACCATAAAAGCAAGCAAGCAAACAAAAATGCTGTAGGAAAGAGTGAAAGGTGAGTGCATAATTCCCTGCAATACATCAGCCAGATGGGAAATACGGAGTTGAGTCACTTACATGACCAAACTGCCAGGGCATATCAAAATGCAGAATTCTTTGAAATAGCTGCTATGAATGCAGATGTGTAAAGGTGGTGGCCATGGCTTAACATGACTTACTTGATACTGGATATGAAATACTATCAGAGTATTGAAACTCTCAGGGATAATCCCTGATTAATATTAGTATCCTAAAGTTCACCTGGACCCACTGCTCCAGCCTAGGTTTCTCTGAGTGGCATACTCTCCCTCCGGTGTGTTGACTGCACCACACAGTTTGGTGTCATTTGCAAATTTGCTGAGGGTGTACACAATCCCACTGTCAATGTTACTGATGAAGATGCTGAAGAACATCAGTCCCAGGACTGACTCCTGAAGGACACCACTTATCACTGATCTCCATTCAGAAATTGAGCCACTGGCCACCACTTTCTGGGTATGATATTAGCAGTCCCATTCATATCATTTTGAAAAAGGCAATAACAGGTATTCTTCAGGTTGTTATACAAAATATGGAATATTGTAAAAATTAAATTATTGATGGATCAGAGCTGCATTTCTGTGTGTTTTTAATCAAATACAGTGGCATTTTATTTGAACAACAGTATTTAATGACTATCTTTTGGAAATATTGTCAGATTTAGCAATAAAGTGCAATAGTTCCCCTGGAACCTCTTACTTAATCCAGAAAATATTTAGTGTTCTATTCAGGATTTTGTTTGACATTTGGAGAACATATTAGAAGATCACTTGCTGATAAATTCAACTAGTACTTCATCTTGTTTGATAATTTGTGTCTGCGTTATTTGATGGCTTGTGACAACTTTGCATTATGAAGTAGCATTGTGAGCCACTTCACATTTAATTAAAAATAAAACAAATAACAACACACACACACACAAAACCCACAACCAAACAACAATAAAACAAACAAGCAAACCAACTACACAGAACAATACATAGATGTTTGTTCTTTTCATAGTGTACCAAAATTGCAGTGTTAAACTTTTAACTTTATCAATTTACCTGCAACATACACATAATCTTTCTCCTACAGATTATCACACTTTTCCCCAGGACATTGCCAGTAATTTCTGTCAGAAGACAGGAGAATTAAACAATCATCATGGGGTCTCCTTTTATACTAAACGTTGCTGTTTTCTTGTGTCAAAAAACATTGGTGTTCCCAAAAGCTTCTTCTTGTTCCCTTTAAATACAAGATTATATATTTCATAGAATCTTAGAATTATAGAATAGCTTGGGTTGGAAGGGACCCCAAGGATCATCAAGTCCCAACCCCCCTGCCACAGGCAGAGTCACATGTTTACATATACATCCTTTCACTGTGATTTCCTCACAGATACAGGTTGATTTACTTAGAAGCGTATGCAGCAGGGATCTGTTAGGTGTATCTACAAGCACAGATACAAAATCTTTTTTCAAGGTAAGTTTATTCCCTCCCTTTACATTCATCTCTTGATGGATTTTGTCCTTGACATTGGCTTTTCTAAGAACATCAAGGTGTTCTTTGTTGCAGTGGCTAGTACCATTAAAAATAATAACAACATAAACATTATTGCTAAAAAACTATGTTGAATATGAATATTTGCTTAAAATCAAACAATACTCTGTGAATGGAAAGCTGTTTACTTGCATTCTTAAATCAATGCAGAGTTTTTCTAGAAGCAAAACTAAAGAAGTCAATGGGTTTAAAACTATTGTACATGCCACACAAGTGTAAACATGTTTGAAACAGCATTCACACCAAATGATCACAAGTAGTAGCACAGAATTTTTATGCCTTTCAATATGTTCCTGGCTTTTATGTATAAAATTTATCATGAGAGAATTGCAGAGAGGATTGAAGGCTTAACATTAAGATAGGCTGAATAGTTTCAATAATTATGGAAACAAAAAGTTATGACTGGTGACCTTTGAATTAGCAACTTCATAGTATAATATAATCTTTATATACTAATAATGGAGTTAAAATACTTTCTTGGCCACAAAAGGCAACATGGATAACAGGGAGAATTTACATATGGAACACTGTTCATAACCCCCTGGGTGAAGTAGATTCTTTAGTAAGGTCCTTCTGCTGTATCCATTTTGGTTCATTTTATTGCCTTGCACAATAATCCATGAATCTTGCTATCTCTAAAACACACTGAGTTCAACTAGCACATCAAACTTCCTATTTATTTTATTTTTTTTTAATTGCATTGATTAGCTGAAATTTGGAAATTGTTACAAGACAGAAAAATGCTACAATGGGCACATTAGATTATGCAGTTATGACATGCTTAAAGCATTAAATATAGACAAGTTACAATGCTCAGTAGACCAGGGACTCTAAAAATTTAATAAGCTTCAGATGCAGCAAAGAATCTAGCAGCTGCAGAGACAGAGGAGGAGGAAGGTCTAATCTATTGGTAGTATCTATTTTGTTGGCAAAAGTAATGGATCATTATAAGTATTCTTTCTATTACTGCAAATTGTCACCTAGTACAAATATCTATGCAATTACCTATTGCTGTTTTTACTGATTTTGCAAAAATAATAAGCAAAAACTGATAATCCAAAGAATTTTAAGGCTCTATGTATTTTATATTCAGCACATACTCCTCTTTTGCCAATAAACCATCTATGACGAAAAGATTGAACTTCGTGTATAGAATATCTTTTTCAGATAAATGTCCTTGAGATTGTCATGGGTATATCAGGATATAGATATTGAAACAATATGCCATTAAAAGAAAATAATTAAGTCTCTTTCAGAGAAATCATGTTTAACAGTGAGTATAGATGTGTAAGTCACGACAAAACATTGCTTTTTAGGTATTTACTCAGAACTACTCTGCAAAATTTTTCTTCAATCCTGATGCAGAAGAAATGTCATTAGACATGATGCATATATACTGAAGACTAATGCACTTACGGAACATGAGATTTTGTTCCTATGGTAGCAGAGATTTCTAGAGCTGCAGGCCACAAAATTGGTGTTTGACAATGGTTCGGGCCAACCTTCTGTCTTACATGATTCACAGATCTTGGCAAAGCTCAGACAGTCCTATCTCATAATCTACATTAACTGAATCTGATAAGAGACTGCTCCTTTGTTACTAAATAGGTTCCTGAAAAAGAAATGTGACGTTATCACCATTGCATTATGATGTTACGATGTGAAATATTCACCTCAAAAAGGATATTAGTAAACTTTCATGTTAAGAATAATTCATTGCAGAGATATTTCATTCACTCTAGACTAGGCTTTGTGAGGTTAACAGAATTCTTTCCCCCCTTCTTATTTAAGTTATTAAAGTGATATTTAGATGTATAGATCTGTCTTGTTTAATTTATCTAAAATTCTATTATACATAATGGCTGCTTAGGAAGACAAACACCACAGGCAGGAACATCCCTCCTTCCTCCTTCTTTCCCCAGGTACAACATTCATATGGTATGGAATATCCATTTGCTCAGTTTGGCTCAGTAGTCCTAGCTATATGATCCTCCTAACATCTTGCCAGCCGCAGCCTACTTACTGAAGGTGTTGAGCAGGGAGAAGGGAGAGAGAGGAGCGGAGAGAAAAAGCCTTGACCCTGTGAAAACACTCTTCAGACATAGCAAAAACACTGATGTGTTATCAATAGTGTTTTAATCACAAAATCCAAAGACTGTACGGGCTTTTATGAAGAAAGTTAACTCCATTTCAGCCAGACTCTACAAAAGTTACACCTTCCAAAAAATCATCGAGGCAGGTTGGCACTTACACAGGAATTTTGCTTGGGATTTTCATTAGTTACCTCTAGCGGCAATACTATAATTTTAAGGACAATTTTATTTAGAAACATTTAAGAAACAATTTTTTAAAAAATCAGTATTTGAGGGGAAAAGTCCTTCTTAAAATCAAACCTTAAAACATTTTCTAGTTAAACAAACAAATCTATTTATTTATTTAACACTAACAATGGTCAATATGTTGTATCTAGAAATTTATACACAGCAAGAACAAAACCTATCTCTGATGCGGTACTTTATGCAGTTAAGTTAAAGATCATAACAGAGCTCATTAAAATTCATTAGTGAATTTACAAATAAAGAATAGGCTTTTGATCTTCCAACCATTGCAGTATTATCTGCTAAGGAAGCTGAAACAACAGACAACAAGGAAATCCATAATGTATAAAATATTTATCAGAAAAAGCAGACTGTATATTTCTTTGTAGCCACTGAACCACTAAAGTACAATCACAACAATTAAAAAAAAAAAAAAAAACAGAAAATTCTCACTTTATGTTTAGGTTCATGACACGAGGTCAATAGAGAGAAATTATGTTACAATAACTTTAATACAGATAGGATGAGGAAAAAGTAGGCAGTGCAAGGTTGACCTCATTGAAATACTACCTCTAAGTATCAGTTTAACTTCAAATTCATACAGAGAGAAATATTTTTTCCAGACTACAAGTTTTTAATGTCTATATTTATATTTTAGTACATTTTTTCATACATGAGTGCTATAATCAATCTGTGAATATTTCTTTTTAGAAGACTTCACCTAATCTGAAGAAATACTTGTTGCCTTACAGAAGTCAGTCTAAAGACTGACCAAACAGAATTAAATTGCAGTACTACAGTGTCAGTCTGCTGTACGAGGTAAAATTCTGAATTCTTTTTATAGGAAGAGAGTGTTATGTCATTTGATAATCTCCTGAGGTCCCTTATAACCCCTACAATTCTGTGAAGGACAGTGGAAGAACTATAGCCTTAGTAACCAGATGGAAAGATGTTAACACCAACAGAGAATGAGGTTTTTGCCCTTTTCTGATTATATTCCAAACTTTCTCCTGCTTCAATAGTACAGTTTAGAAAGTCACCAAATTTGGAGTAAGGTGGACTTCCAGTACAGTAAGTCCTAGAGACTTGATTTCTTCACTGTATTTTCCTTTTTGATGATTTTGTATAATTTAAAATGCACAGACAAAAGATGTAGAGATCCATCAGATGCATGGTGCTACATACAAAAAATATTTCTAATAGCAGAATCCTAACTTTTTTCATTAGTAATGGCTCATAAGAAATGGCTCATAAGAAATGACAGAGCACCAAAACTAAGTCACATAACATTTGACTAATAGAAAAAAGTTATCTTTTGTATTAAGTTCATATTGCAACAAAAAGATAATTTGAATACATCTACAAAAAGGTAGTAGATGTCATGTGAGTCAATTCTAATTCAGTCAAAGGAATGGTTCGAGAAAAATGTCAAGTTAAGAGGGACATTATACAGACTGCGTATGTAGAGAATCCGCGAAGTAGTTTTCAATTTGTGTATGGCACTAAAATGAATTTATAGTCAAACAATACATGCATACTCATTTTATCATTGGAAAGACAGAGCAGGAACATCAAGTCTTGCACCAGCATAATAGTATCTCTTTTTATTATGCTAGTTTTGAACTGGGTAAATATTAAGGGGAAAAAAAAAAACAACAATGAAAAATTCATTTCCAACAGCATCCAATCTATGATATTTGATCATAGAAGACAGGTTGATTATCTGTCACAGTATGATTTAACAGAAGGTGGTATTGATCAAAAACATTAATGACATCACTGAGTATGCTGAGATATAAATTAAGGTTTTCCTTTCTCCTGTTCCCAGACAGAGAGAGGAGACTCTCTCAGAGAGTTAGGGACATTTCTTATTGTAAAAAAAAAAAAAGCTTATTTTTCACAGCTTTCCTTCCCTAACGTCCAAAAGAGATGTTTTCAAGGAAGAATCATAGGACAGAGTGTAAAAGTCATTTTGATTCAATGTCCACCTCGGACTAGATTTGCTGTTTTAGAAAGGTTGTTGGAGGTAGTTTCAGCTTCCTTTTCCTCTCAACTTACATGGCGCATTTTTGTGGCAGTCAGTGCTGCCCCATTTCACTCTTTCTTTTTCTGTACTGATCCTCCACTGGAAAATCAATATTGTAGGGAACATTCCTGCATTTTTCTCTTACCATGGGACAACAGCAAAACCTAAGAATGACAGTGGAAGAATTATGTAACTGTCTATCTGATAAAATAGGAAGAGAGACATACACTCCAGTAAGCGTATAGCTTCAGAGATGTACAAAGTATGCCTTTCGAAAATGTATAAAAAGTAATCTTCACACTAGCCTGTATTAAAATGTTTGCAACCAGATAACAGCTAGAATAATAAACTTCTTTAAAACCCAAAACAGCAACAACAGAAAACAACAACAACAACAAAACCACACACACTTATGGTTTTCTATGGAGATTTGCACATATCAAAATATGAGTGAAAAACGTGGCAGGTTGTATTAACATCTTCATGCATGACAAGTCCATATAAAACAAAATATTCTCAGTAGAATATAACAAACACTTTTTAAATGAATGGGTGGAATTTATGTGCATGGCTCAGCTTCTAAAGTAATCAAATGCTGTATGACTCATGGGGAAGTTGTCACAGTAAAAATTACACTGTCTGCCTTTTCCTAGGAAGCATATACACAAAAATATGGCACAGAGAATATCACTTTGTTTTGAGAGGGTTCATAATGTTCCTAGTTTCTTTATTTCAAAATATTTCTATGCTTTGATTGTACTTTGTAGTAAAGATTCTGGAAAGCTGACTTTTTTTGAGCATAAGTGCAAAAAAATATTTGAAAACAATTTTATAATGGAAGTATTAGATGATAATTAGCTTTTCATTGTTTATTTTTCTCTTGCACAATATGGTGACACATCAAAGTATTGAATGAAAAGCATGAATTAGCCATAATTCAAAATTAGCTTCCATGAGGTTTTTTATTTTTTTAATAGTAATCTGCAAATCACATTTATTATATTAAAAAAAATTCAAAGATACATGTTTATTAAATAAGTTTTTATATAAAAATAACCTACTCTTTTCTCCTGTACAAAATGTAAAGGCAAAATAATAGCATTCCTGAAAAGAGTCCTCCAGCTAATCTTGATTCATTGTGTCACATTATGCATGGCTAGTAGAACTGGGACCATTTTATCTTTTCCTAAATGTCTTTTGAAGTTTATGGTCATTGAAAAATCCATGCAAATAAACTGGTGAAGTAAATGATATATGCAGGTCTCATACCTGTATCAAAGCACTATGGTGGCTTAAATCCCTGTAAGAAGCAACAGGAGACAGGATGAAAGAGTTTGCTAGCAAACATCCAAGATATTTTTTCCTATTCAGATGTAGGAGTTCTTAAAAAACAGAAAAGAATATTATAAGATCAATTTATATTAGCTCTAATACTTCAGGTTAAAGGATGTTAAGAGCCAGGTTGCCTTCTCCAGATGCTCAGGACCAGGACTGCTCCTGCAAAGACTGTCATAGGCAAGGTGCTGCCTTCAGCACCGCAGGATTTGCATAAATAAGCAACAGCAGTTACATCCCCTCCTCCTCTTTGGCTGGCAGAGATAGCAGGCTCGTGGTGCAGATGCACACATGACATCTCCAGGGTCACCAGCACACACAGATTAATGAGTGCCCCAAGCACCAGCACAGCCCTTATGCCCACCTGACAGCTTTGGCTGGGCCCCAGGACACCTGACCTTAGACCCCACAGGCTCCAGAAGTTGGCGCCAGAGGCCAGGAGCGCCCACACCCCAGCGTGAGTCCAGCAGCTGACACTGACCACTCACACCAGCCTCAGTAGCTGGCTCTTAGTCCTTGCAGCTGTTGCAGACATGGGACAGAGGGTGAGATTTCACGGAAGGAGAGTTAAGAAAAGATTGAATGAGAAGGTAGGACAGACTGTGCTGATGAGGCACAGAGTTCTGTGTACTGATCGGCCTCTTTTATACCCCTTTCCGTGCATTCCTCCCTCTTCTTTTTCCCTGTATGTTCCCTCATCATAGTCTCACCAATCCCTTCCAACCTTCCGGCCTCTGAGATATGCATCCTTACCAATTGTTAGAGTTTCTGACTGAGCTGGATTCTCGTTATGCCTTCCTTTATTGTTTTGTTCCGGTTTGTGTCTTTGCATGTCCTTGCTTATAGCTTGCTTCCTGCTTTTTTTTTTTTTTTTTCCCCCTCTTTTGCACTGCCACAGTGCCTAATTTATCCTCTTAGATAACATATTTTAATGTTTTTTTTTCAGCATTTTTAATTCAAATGTAACAAATTGTAGTGTTTTCTTTTTTCAATTTTTGTCTCAACTTTGGACAAAATTTTGAATATTTATAATTTTAACATAACTAAAATTTGCTTTCTTTTTGAAGCAGTTTTGTTGTTATTGTTTTGTTTGTGTAGTAAATGCATCATTTCATTCATTCCTGCTGTCCCCCTTTGTGCATTTTGAATGAAATTTCATTCACTAGAAATTTATTCCAGTTTCAGCCTTTAATAGAAATGGGTCAAAGGGCTCACTACACCAATTAACCAAAAATGTCCTCCAGTTTATCTGTGGGCACTACAGCACTCAATTACATTTGCTTCTGTCAGAGAAATGAATTTTAAAAACAATTCCATGCCAAGGCAGTGAAAGTTATCACAATTAGTGCTTGTACTTCATATTTTATGCCATCCTAAATTAGATCAAGTTGGTAAAAATATTAACTATTTTTTTTCATCTTGCATTTATAATTTAGCATAAAAGTTGCCTTTGATGACTTGACTTTTTATTTGGCAATGAGTTTGTTGCTTTTCTGTCCAGCAGCACCATTTTAGCTGTGAAGATCTGACCAGGATGTGTCATTAGATTCCAAAGCTGAATAGCTTTAGGCTTTAAAAAATGAAGATGAGAGTCCCATAACTGTAGCTGTCATATATTTATTATATATTAAATTACAGTGACATTGTCTGTTTTCTGGAGGGAAAAGAACCCAAACATTTTCCTCTTGGTATTTGAATAAACGTTCAGGGTGATTTCTTTTCTTATTACTTTCTCATATCAAAACTAAAGGAATGAATTGCAATATTCTCAATTAAATATTTATTACAGGCATAAACAATAAAGTTAGGGTGGGAAGAGGTAATCTTTGTCTCATGTTGGAACTCAGCAGTTCTTGAAGTAATACAATTATTAGTCCAAGAAGAACAGTTTAATGTAATTAAAAATAAATCTAGCCTGAAGTTTTAAGATGAGTGTCTATTACTCTTTGGGTCTTGAGAAGGGTAAGTCAGAAAAACAAGAGTCTTTTCAATATGTCTAAACTCACAGGACAGGATTCCCTTTTCTACTGAAAAACTATGTTAGTCCAAAAAATTGAAATGTTTAAAATGACCATAACAGTTCCACTTCCTATATGACCACAAATAATAGACATACATGTCTACTTCTACAGAAATTATTTATTCAGAAACCAAGGAGTATGTGTCCCAGTGGAAAACATACTCTCTGCTTCCATCTCCTGGTGGAGAGACACAGACTAAGTTTCATTTGCATAAACTTTCTATTCATAATTCCTTCAGTGACACATGGGAGTGATCATCACCATACACAAACTCATAATTAGTGGAGAATTGGAACTGCATCGAGAGAGGTGACAAGGGATTTCTTTCATGTAGCTGAAAGAACATCTGTGAGGTAAGGACTCACAGATGTTCCAGCATTCTACAAGTTATTAGTTGTCAGGCTATGTGCTATTGAGAGGTGAAATAGAGGTGCCTTCTGAAATGAACCTATAGAGGGCAGAAGAAGAGCTAAGTGAACTGATACTTGTGGCTTTTTTTTTTTTTTCCTATAAGGAAAATAAAGCTGCACTTTAGAATTTGGTTATTTCTTATTCATTAACTGCAAAGGAGCATTGAACTAAGGTGACCAGGAAAGGGTTTTTTATTTTTTAGATTCTGCTTAATAAAAATTATATTCTGGATCAATTAATAAATAAATAAAACACTTTAAATCAACTCATTTTGAATGGAAAACTTACTAATTCAGAATTTTAGGAAATTTGGATAAAAGCTCCTCTTGCTATGAGTTTTCTATGGCATTAGATTGAAGCTGAGTAACTGTCAGAATTACATGCAAGACTCCAGAATGTGCACATGTATAATTGAATCATTTCAGTGTTTTATTTCAGTGTTCTAGTCTCCTGGGCATACCTGCAAGGATGTGAATATGTTCCTGGGCTCTATTCTGGAAGGAATCAAACTGTTTTCTTGGCAGGGAAGCAGGCCATCCATACACACCCAGACCCACATCCAGCAGGTGCTATAGATAATTTTATTTCTCTGGCTTTAAATGCTTTTCTCAAGGCAGACTTATTTTTCTCCACTCAGTACAGTCCTTCTTATAAGCAAACTGCATACTTTCATGATACTTGTCACAACATACACTTAACGTAACAAAACAGTCTGGAGAGCTGCAAAAGCCGTCTCGTTATTCAATTTTCTGTCTCAGGTATCTTCCAGCACACAAAAGCTGTAAGAGATCAGGACTCTGTCTTCTATCTATAGGGACGTTGTGCTGTCTCAAAGACATGTTGTCAGGAAGATTCCCAATAGCATTACAAGGAGGTCATCTGCCATATTTGCCATATGGTCAACATACCGCAGATGGTTACCATTACTCTCAAATACTTGTTATGAGCAAGGGGGAACCCACCTTGTGTGCAGAGCCATGAATTTATTGTTAATATAATTAATGTTTTTACAGTCTAATCAAAATACACCAAGCAATTAGTAGCCCAGTAACAACAATAGTAACTCCCATAGTCCAAAATACCTAATTTATAAAACAAAGAAAAGCTGGCACATTACAGATAAAGACCATCAGCATGAAGATTTGGAAGCAGAATGTATACATATCTACTAGAACAGTTAACTAGAAACAGAATTGAGATATAGAAGAATCTTTGTTGCTAAAAAAATAGTATGGGCATGATGTCGATTGAACAGAGAGCAGCAGCATATCTTGCTGCTGAAATGAGTGAGTACAGTCTCTGATAGGAAGTCAACACCTTCTCAGTTCCTTTTTGATAGGGTTATAACATTTTGGCAACAGAGAAAGTCAGATCCAAGCATCTATGCATGCCTCAGATGGTTTTCAACCAATGTCTGCGAGAGGAAATGACCTCCCAGCACACTCCCCGCAGTTCTTTCACTTCACGCTGATGAAAGTATCCTGCCAACAGCGGGAAGCTCCCACCATACAGTGCATGCAGAGAGCTAACACAGAAGGTGCCTTAAATGTTCACAGTGTCTCAGAAAGCACTTGAGGTATGAAATAATTGACATTGCTTCATATTATTTTGTGCTAATGAAGTAATATAAAAGACATTTTTTGAAATCTTATGCAAAGATCATACGATGTCCAAAATGTGAATAGGAAGGAAAACATTAATGGATTAAGATAATCTTAGAATTTTTATATGCAGTGTTGTTTGGCTTCAGAAAGCCTACTGTGGGCCAGTGTGTTGACCTCACTATTGCTAGAGACAGCAATTTGATGGCACCCAAAGAGGCCATCTGTTAAGCAGGAAAGTCTGCAAAAATATGTTTTAGGTATAAAAGTTCACCTTCCAGGGTAAGAACTGTGAAACAACCCATTTTTCCTCCACATTCGGAAGTATATATATCTTTCAAAAGAAAGGCAATTTTCCATATGATTTAAATGAGCTACATCAGGATTATGGAGAATTCAAGAAGATAACAATGCAGTATACAAATATAGTTGATGTTTCCAAATCAATCTTCAGTTTTTAAGAAAGTAGCAAATTTTTTAAGCCTATGTAGTTCTTATTTTTATTTTTTGTTTTCTATTTATTTCTATTAAAAATATTTATATTTCTATTAAAAGAAAAACAAAACTTAGATATCATTATGCTAGTTCTACATGTTAAAGTAAAAATCTGCCTATATTACATCATGGTTTTGGTTGAAGAAAGATGACACCAAAGAGAACTTTTATGCTGTAGATTTCAGTGTGTTGCTAGCTAACATCTGAGGTAAGCGTAAATTAAGAAGTTCAAGTTGGGAAAGCGTTCTAGCCAAAAAGCTCCATACAGGCTAATTTACCCAGCCAACCAGCCCATGTAGCAATGGTTAACATGATTCCAGTACTCAATTTAGCTCACAAAAGTCTTGCTCAGCATTTATAAACTACACTAGAATCTGCAAAACAGACATACCTTGACATGCTAAGAAGATTTTATTTTTAAAAGTTTTAATTTGTCTTAGTTACTTGGCAGAGGGTTTTTTAATATACTTTTCAAAAGTACTGGATACAATACAAAAGATGGGTGTCCAAGCTTTTGGCTTGCCTAGGCCACACTGAATGAATAGGAATTGTCCTTTGTTTTTTTTTTTTTAAATTAAATGTTTGATTTGAATATCTGATTTAAACTCTATGCATACCATTTGAAAATTCACAGGTAATACATTTTGGTTAACTGAAAATTAAGTTGCAAATATACAAAAAAATTGATTTTTTCAGAAATCTTGAAATTTCTCAAATTCCTTTATCAAAATGGAAGGCACGGCTGCTTATTTTCCACTGTTTACAGGACGGTGTTTAGCCACTGTATCAAAATGCATACAATTAATTGCTGTAACTGGAGCTAGCACTGCACCGCACCCTCCCCTTGTCCCAGTTTCAGCTGAGGCAGTGTTAATAGCACACTGATTGCTAGGTTGTTGCTGAGCAATGGGTGCGTGCTCGGGGACAGGACAGGCCACTCCGCAGTGAAGAGTCACTGCCATGATGGCACAGAGAGGGGGGGCTGTCACATTGTGAGCTACTGAGCTGGGCCGGGCCACATGCAGCTCATGGACCACAGGCTGGGCATGCTTGGGATAAAAGAAAGAGACCAGAGGCTCCCTAGGAGATGTATACCATCTGTTGTTGGGGATAAATCTGTTCACTCATTCACTGCTTCCATCTTCTCTTTTTGTGAGACTCATTGTCACTCACGAGCACCCATGGTATGGGACTTTATTTCTTTTTAGGTTACTCTGCAGATTTTGTTGCCTACAGAGATCAGTAGAAAAGATGCTGTATAACAGACATTTTAATAGGTTAATTATTTTAAATCACAAAAGAAAGCTCAACCCTTTATTCTTTTTAAGTCAAAAAGTCTACGGCTCTTCTTAATCATCATTGCTTCAGATCTATTTGGATAATGATTGTATGACAATAAAAGAATGAAAATATCTTGCTTTAGTTCTGCCCCTTATTATTTGTTTTAATAGGCTTAAAGAAAGTTTAGAATATAGCTTGTAAATGACAGCTAGTTATGTAAAGATTTTTCAGAAGAAGATAATACAGTACTTTCAATATACTTTACAAGTGTCCTCCACTCAGCCTGCCAAATTTATCGTCTGTTACTCACAATAGGATTACAGTTATAATCACTGAAACATTTCATCTTTTCTTAATTTTGTGTTTACATGCACTGTTAACTCAACCTAAAAATCTTCAGCATGGATCTGCTTCATGTGAATAAAACATGATTTTAAAAAAATTGTCCTCAGTGGTTTCACTTGTTTTTGTTACCAAGAAATATTTTTACAACAGTTGTATATTAAGAATTAAAACTGAATCATTAAGAAGTGATGCAACTGTTCATTTCAAATATAATTAAATTATTTTCACAGGATCACAGAATTGCAGGGGTTGGAAGGGACCGCAAGAGATCATTGAGTCCAACACTCCTGCTAAAGCAGGTACCCTACAATAGATCGCACAGGTAGGTGTCCAGATGGGTCTTGAATATCTCCATGGAAGGAGACTCCACAACCTCTCCAGGCAACCTGTTCCAGTGCTCCGTCACCCTCACTGTAAGGAAGTTCTTCTGCAAGCTAGTATGGAACTTCCTATGTTTAAGTTTTAGGCCGTTACTCCTTGTCCAGATCCACCTTGACCAATGGGAAGTCTTCCTTCCCCCAGACTCTCTCTCTTACCTCCAGAGTCTGGGATTCCTGAGGGCTAGTCTTAGCAACAAAGACTGAAGCAAAGAGGCATTTAGAATCTCCGCCTTCTCAGTGTCCCCTGTTACCATGCCACCCACATCTTTTAGTAGGGGACTCAAATTTTCCCTAGTCTTCCTTTTACTGTTGACATACTTTTTTTTTTTTTTTTTTAAATGTTCTTGTTGTTCTTTACCTCCTTTGCAATGTTTAATTCCAAGAGCACCTTATCCTTCCTCATTGCATCCCTGCAGGCCCTGACAACATTCCTATATTCTTCCCACATGGACAGGCCCTTTTTCTACACTTCACGGACCTTCTTCTTTCCTTTCAGTTTGTCCATGAATTTCTTCTTCATCCATTTTCTTTGATTAAGGCTTCTTTCTCTGACATGGTATGTTAACTTAAAATAGACAAATATATAATAACCTGCTCTAGTTCTGAACTTTAAATTTCTGCCAAATTAATTGATACAAAGCCAGAAATATATCACTTACTGCTAGTAGTGTAAAAATATTATATCACTTCATGCAAAAGGCATTTGGTCTCACAGTAAGATTTTTATGATTGTTATTACAGAAATAAATAAAGTTTTATAAATGTCTCAGAGTTAGTAATTTGTGATCTTGATGTTTATTAAAAAAATATAATAATGTTTGTAAAAATTCTACTGTCCCAACTATCATCGATCTTTTATTATGTCACATACAGGATATTAAAAGAAAAAAATCCCTTTTATCTTATGACTTTATGTAAGCTGACAGTGTTGATGATTATGTAGCTTATATGCAACTGAGAATAAAATGCATAACCCAGTAAATGTATTTTTGCTATTCCAAGTGAAAGGCTGTGGGAAGGTTCTGGCAAATCCAGTACCCAACAGACAACAGAGCCTGGGGAAAGCTGTGGGACCATGCTCACCACTCAGCTGAGAGCACCAGAAGACTGTAGTCCAGGGCAAGTCAGCTATATTTTTGTATAAAAATGAACCCAAGAAGACCTCTACCCCAGGAAAAGCAGATCTCCACCTTGAAAATCATATTCCTCTTAGAAAAGGTCTCAAGGTGCTGCTCACTCACCATAATTCTCTTTCTCAAGGAATATTTCAGACTGACTCCAGGAGATATTAGGAGGGTGAGACCAAGGATGGGCTTTCTGATACAACTATATCATATCAATCTATATTATTATCAAGGCTTTTGCTATTTAGACTATTAGATTATTAATGCACTACTTCCACTAACGTGAAATTCATAATTCTGTATATATATGGTGTTCTTTCTTTTGTCCATAAAAAGATTGTGAGGTTAGCCATGGTCTTTCAAACTTGAACACACTGATGAAGTTAAAGGATTTTTTTTTAATGTTTGGATACACAAAAGCAGAGTGAATTGTCTGTATCAAAAAAAAAAAAAAAAGTCAAAAAGTCTTACTTTACTTGCTTTTGTAATCTGCTCACTAAATCAATTTCAGATGTATCAGGAGCAGTGTGAATGTGACCATCCTGTAGTTCCATAGCAGATAAGTAAAGTTGAGGCGGGCAGAAGTAGGACCTCTCCCCCAGCCCAAGCAACTATGAGCAGCAGCAAAGTACTCCTCACCTGAGGATAGCCTGGAAAGGCCAGAAGAAGCTAAACAGCAAATATGGCATTAGTTGTATGCACCTTATACACCACGCAGTTTTTTAAGTGTCCAGCATTAGTTATCTGAGCAATTTTGTTATAAAATTGCACTACATTTGAAACTCACATGTATGAAGATTTTCTTTTCTTCAATTATTGTGGCCCCTTTTGGAATTTTGCCAACATCAGAAGGTCTCTCTGGATAAATCTGTGGATAAAACACATCATACTATAATGCTTAAAGTGCATTTCCACTCTTGAGACATGATGCAGTGCAAAACATATTGTGTTGATACTGTGTTTGCATTACCCTCGCTGCCAACCAAAGCAACATTTGCTTATTTTCAGTTAAAAGACAATTCTTCCAGTTAATAACTCTGGAAAGTCACCCTGGAACTCAGAAGTTAATGTATGTGTGCTCATGTCTAATACAAAAATTGAAAATGAGGGCAGAATTTGTTGTTGCAATTAAAACTTAATGAACAGTTCTGTTTATGAAGTTAGATACTCAGTAGAATTTAAACTACTCTTCTGGATTTTCATCAAGTTTTGAAAGACGATAACTTGTAGATACTTTTTCCCCAAAGAAAAAGAGCAGATATGACAACAAAATGTATATACAAAGCAGATCCACTCAGTGAGAAGCCAAACCGTATGAGTAATTGCTTTGTTAAACAACATTCCACATATTTACAGTGTCTGGAAGCCTCTGTTAATTGTTCCAAATATTACAATGAATTCCCTTAAATGGTACTACAAGAAAATGAAATACAGTATTAAATGGAGTGTCTGCCTTTAAGCAGTTCATAACATAAGGTGATTGGCTCCTAGATTATTATAAACCTGTAATTCCAGTATTTGGACAACTGATTAATTGAAATGATTTTGTTTTTACCTTGCCATTTCAATTAGGTGGGTGATGCTGTATCATAACATAATAATAATTGTTCAAAAGCAATGAAAGAAGCAAATGTATCAATTTTATTTGCATAATGTTATCAGTGGGATAACTTAAAGGGCATTGCAAAAATCTGACTCTGACAGAAGAAAATGGGTTCATCAACATTGTGTAAATTACTCCATCACACAAATAGCCTTTACTAGTTTGACAGTTTTAGAAAGGAAGTGAATAAATTAAAATGAAAATCAATTTCTACCTCCTTGATCACAATTTGATGGTCATTTGTACTTAAATGTGTTGTAAGCAATTTATTTTAAAGAGTAAGGACTTGAATCATTTCCATTTTCTGGAAGTGAGGGTTTTAAACTAATTTCAATTGTTCCAATGAAGTTATAATTACGTCTTGAAAGATGGATTTAAACTATAACAATTTCCTAAGATTCAGGGGTCTATAAACAGTTCAATCTTTTGCATAATTTATCAGAACTGCACTTTGTCTGTGACTGCTGAATTTGCTTTATAAGTGAATGCATTAGTGACCATAGGTATTTGAGAAAAATAAGTCTACTAACCAGTCTTTTAACAGGTGAAAACCCAAACCCTTCGAAGTCTACATTTTAGTTACCAGATAAATGCAAAATGACAAATATATATATATTTTTTTTCAGTGGCAACTGCTAGAAGCAATTCGGAAAGAAACATGCTCAGAGCAACTCAGTGAATTATGGAAAAAATTACTGGGAAGGTACCAGTGTGCTTGAAGGAACACAGCTGTAGCTTATTTGCTTGTTTAGGATTTTGTCCAAGCACAACAATGTATGGCTGAGGCATATATCACTACATCTCAAGTGGTGAACTGTCTTTCTCATGTTATTTCATCTAGTTATAACAGGAATGCATGTTTATTCAGAGACCCTCGGCAGGCTTGTGCATTGACAGGACTGTCATGTTCATCTCACATTTATAACATGCCAGGACCATTGCTGGGTAACATCACGTAGCTTAAATTGTCTTCAAATTTTTCACATTTACTAGATACTAAACTTTTGACTAATTGTTCATTTTTTCTTTCTTCATATTTCAAATATGTATTTTCTTAAGTCAATTGATTAGTAAGATACGAGGCCAAATCATCTGATTTCCTTACTGTACAAACTTGGATTATTCTTGAAAACAAAAATTTTATGAGAAGGGTATCATGAAATAGCTATAGATATTTCATCCAACATGATATTAAACCATAATTAAATTTCATATTTTCCTTTCTAGAACTTCAATTTTGGTATAGTCTTGTACAAAATTTAACATTAAGCTTCAAGACTGTAAAACATTTCTAAATGTTTAATAAACTAAAATATAGAGTAACTGAAAAATGTGAAGTTTTTATGCCAAAATGTTGAACTTTCATTAAGATATCTCAAGATGGAGAGCAGAGAGTTACCAAAATCAAGAAGCATTAATTTTCATAATTAAAAGGACAAATTGAAATTAGTGGTTAACATCTCTGTAAGAAATAGATGAACATAATATGTCTTCTAGGAGCTGGACCAGATGTGCATCACTTCCAATTCAGAAAATTCTATAATTCTAGAAAGCATTTTTAAGTTGTCATCATACAGATATTAGTTACTGAACCTCAGCGTCCTGCAGTAATTGATCTTATACATGCCTCTAGTCAACTTCTAGGCAAAGTAAAGGGGGCATCCACGTACAATCTGTACATTTCTGTATACTTAGAATCATAGAATCATAGAATGGCCTGGGTTGAAAAGGACCTCAAGGATCATCGAGTCTCAACCCCCTCCTGACTGCAGGGTCACCAACCACTAGACCAGGCTGCCCAGAGCCACGTCCAGTCTGGCCTTGAATGCCTCCAGGGACGGGGCATGCACAACCTCCCTGGGCAACCTGTTTCACTGCAGTAACATATATATGAGGCCTTTAGAGAATTATTTGTTTGCACAGAGGAATATTTAATGATTCTGATAAATGGACAATGCATCTTGCCAACAGCTTCATCATAAAGAAAGTTTCATTTTTCTTATATTTCACAGACATATTCTAAACAAGCCCAGTTCCCTCAACCTTTCCTCATAGGAGAGGTGCTCCAGCCCTCTGATCACCTTGGTCACCCTCCTCTGAACTCGTTTCAAGGGCTCCATGTCTTTCTTGTGCTGTGGGCCCCAGGCCTGGACACAGTACTCCAGATGGGGCCTCACAAGAGCCAAGTATTGGGGGACCACCACCTCCCTCTCCCTGCTGGCCACTCCTCTTAATGCAGCCCAGAACATAGTTGGCCCTGCGGGCCACCAGCGCACACTGCTGGCTCATGTCCAGCTTCTTGTCCACCAGGACCCCCAAGTCCCTCTGTGCAGGGCTGCTCTTGAGTTCTTCCCCCAGGTTGTATAAATACCTGGGATTGCCCTGGCCCAAGTGCAGCACCTTGCATTTGGCCTTGTTGAACCTCATTCGGTTGTCGTGGACCCACTTGTCCAGCCTGTCCAGGTCCCTCTGGATGGCTTCCCTTCCTTCCAGTGTATCGACTGCACCGCTCAGCTTCGTGTCATCTGCAAACTTGCTGAGGGTACACTCGATTCCATCGTCTATGTCATTTATGAAGACACTGAAAAGCACCGGTCCCAGGACTGAGCCTTGGGGGACACCACTCCTGACCGGCCTCCACCCTGACATAGAACCATTTATCACAACCCTTTGGCTGCGACCAGCCAACAAGTTCTTAACCCACCGAACAGTCCATCCTTCAAATTCATACCTCTCCAATTTAGAGAGAAGGATGTGATGAGGGACCCTGTCAAAGGCTTTGGAGAAGTCCAGGTAGATGACATCCATCGCCCTCCTCCCATCCACCGATGCCGTCACTTCATCGTAGGCCACCAGATTGGTCAGGCAAGATCTGCCCTTGGTGAAGCCATGCTGGCTGTCTCTGTCTCACCTCCTTGTCACGTATGTGCCTTGACATGTCTTCTAGGAGGATCTGCTCCATGATCTTCCCAGGCACAGAGGTGAGGCTCACCAGCCTGTCGTTCTCCAGGTCATCCTTTCTCCCTTTCTTAAAAATGGGAGTAATGTTTCCCTTTCTCCAGTCACCGGGACCTCACCAGACAGCCATGATTTTTCAAATGTGATGGAGAGCGGCTCAGCAACCACCTCAGCTGTCTCTCTCAGAACCCTAGGATGGATATCATCCGGCCCCATGGACTTCAACACATTCAGTTTCATGAAGAGGTCTCGAACTTGTTCCACTGTTACAGTGGGACAGACTCCACTCCTCTCACCCACACCTCGAGGTTCAGGGTTCTGGCAGACACGGGGAGCCTGACCACCAGTGAAGACCAAGGCAAAGCACTTATTGAGCACCTCAGCTTTTTCCATGTCTGAGGAAGCCACTTCTCCATCGTCATTTATCAGAGGGGGAACACCCTCTTGACCTGTCTCCTCCTGCCTATGTACCTGTAGAACCCCTTCTTCTTATTTTTCACATCCCTAGCCAAGTTTAGCTCTATCTGTGCCTTGGTTTTCCTGATCCTATCTCTACACATGTGGACAACAGCCCTATATTTCTCCCAGGCTACACAACCCTGCTTCCGCTTCGCATACATTTCTCTCTTTTCCCTCAGTTTAAGCTGCAGGTCCTTGATCAGCCATGCCGGTCTCCCACCTCCTCTGCTCAACTTCTTTTGCTGGGAAATGGAGAGCTCTTGCGCTCTCAGGAGGGTGTCCTTAAAGAGCTGCCAGCTCTGCTCTGTTCCTACGCCCTTAAGGACAGTTTCTCAGGGGATCCCACCCAGCAGTTCCTTGAGCAGCTGGAATTTCGCTCTCCTGAAGTTCAGGGTCCTGACTTTACTGTTTGCCAGGCCTGTGTTCCTCCAGATCACAAACTCCACCAGGCTGCCTCCAATCTTAACCCCTCTAATGCTCTCCTCCACGTTGGTGAGCACCAGGTCCAGTAAGGCTTCACTTCGGGTCGGTCCGTCTAATACCTGGACAAGGAAGTTATCCTCAACAGACTCCAGGAATCTGCTGGACTGTCTGCCGCCCACCTTGCCGTTATCCCAGCAGATATCCGGGTGGTTGAAATCCCTCATCAGGACAAGAGCCCGTGAACGCGACACCTCCTGCAGCTGGAGCAAGAAGGCCTCCTCAACAGGCTCCCCCTGATCAGGTGGCCTGTAACAGACCCCAACCACTAGATCTCTTTTACCGGACCAATCCCTGATTTTAACCCATAAGCTCTCAACCTGGTCATGGCTGTTACTCAGACACAGCTCTTCACAATCTATCCACTTCCTAACATAGAGGGCAACTCCTCCTCCCTTCCTGCCCTGTCTATCCCTTCTGAAGAGGCTGTAGCCCTCAATAAGAGTGTTCCAATCATGGGATTCATCCCACCACATTTCCGTGATAGCAACCAGATCATAATTTTCCGAGCACATCACGGTTTCCAGTTCCTCCTGCTTATTTCCCATGCTGTGTGCATTAGTGTAAAGGCACTTAAGCTGGGCTTTCCAGCACACTACCTTTCTAGAGGGGCCCTCCCTCAAACTTCCAGAAGAAATCTGAAGTTCTCCCCCACTGCTTCCTAAAGCCCTAATAGCCTCTTGTCCATGCTCACGTGTTACCATAGCCACCAACCTCACATCATCCCTTGTGTTCTTCCTACAAAAGGGTGTGTCGTCCTCCTCCTTCCCCCTACAAGACTGTGGGATCTTACTTGCAGAAGCCCCTCCCAGAAGCACTGGCTCATTACATGCAGGATCCTTACTAGTGACCCTGGTTTCACCCCCACTCCCCTTCATACCTAGTTTAAAGCCCTTTCAATGAACCTTCCCAAGTCCCATCGTAAAACCCCTTTCCACCAGTGGGATAAGCTACTCCTATTGGTTGCCAGCAGGCCCAGTCTCGTGTAAATCGAGCCGAGTCAAGAAACCCAAACCCCTGCCGGGCACACCAGGCTTGGAGCCAGATATTAATCTGTTGCCCCATCATGTTTAGTCTCTTATTATTCCCTATAATTGGAGGGATAGAGGAGAACACAACTTGTGCTCCCAAACCCTTGACCAGACGCCCTAAGGCTCTGAAGTCCTTTTTCATGGTTCTAAGGGAAGTTCTTTCTATTTCATCACTGCCTACCTGAAACAACAACAGAGGATAATAATCTGAGGACCATGCTAGGGAAGGAAGTTTCTTCCTTACATCTTTAACCCGGGTTCCCGGGAGGCAGCAGACTTCCCTGTGTAGAGGGTCAGGTCTACATATTGGGCCTCCCGCTCCCTTCAGCACCGAGTCTTTCAGTTCTTTGCTGAGGATGTTTTAGTGTTAGGGGTAGTCCTGCTGGGCTTTGGAGACACCTCCAAGTGGGGAGAACCATCATCTCCACCACTGTCCAGCTGTTTCCGCAGGGCACTGTACCTGTTCTGCAGGGGCAGCTGAGGAGGGAGGGGAATCACCGGGCAGGTGCGCCTGCACCGCCAAGCAGGGACCTTTGGCCATTGCCCTCTGCCCCCCAGTTCATCACCGTTGTTAGGTGGGGGAGAGGACAGGGGGATCACTGCAGCAGGAACACTGTCTTAACTCTTAATTAACTTAACTCTTACTTAACTCTTAATTTTATTATGTATCCAGTTTTGGAACTGTCTAGTACTTTTAAGTCATTTTCTTTATTCCAGAGATGTAATAGATACCTATTGGTCAATAGGCATGCTAATGAAAGCATTTGCTACACTCTTGATCTTTCTTGTTAGAGGTGGGATCCCAGAGCATTTTTCCATTGGTTAATGAATGTTTCAAAGGAAACTAACAATAAATCTGAGATCATTACTTGAAAACAGCAGTTAAGATATGGCCATTATATTTGCACAGTCTCTTCAGAAAAAAAAGATTTGAGTATGGCTCTAAGGCAAAAAAAATCTGCATAATATATGTACTACACATCCAGCAATAATTGGTTATATTGTCTTAAACAGTATGTTAAACCCCTTGTACATTCTTTTTAAACTTTGATTGATTGTGTCTGTTTAACACATGCCCTTGTGTATCTCTTTTGAGAACTATACAAGCCCTATATAGAATTAAATACTCTTGCCTCACACTGGTCTCCTAATACATTACAATATCTTTAGAAGACAGACTTGATTTTTAATGAGTATGTATTATTCTTGAAGTATTCGTTTTGGAAATCAGAGCTCGGGTGATTAGAAAATCTGATTAGCAATCAGAGAGAAATTGGTTACAACAGACAGTGTTAAAACTCAATTTTCCTTTCATGTCTATTTATTTATAAGAAATTCTCACGCTAAAGTAATTTAAACTATTGTTATTCCAACAGTAAACATTTGATAACTGATAATATTCAGTAAATTGAATAGCGAAGAGACATTTTAAATACATTTTATATGTATATGTAAGTAAAAATTTATAGCAACATTTCTATTAAAATTTTCAACAGGAAATTTGGTATTCATGCTTATATATTAAAACGCATACAGAAAACTACAGTTCTTTTAAAAATCCTTTACGGATACATATCTAGCCATCTCACAGGGAGGAGCATTAGCATGCAGAGCTGAACTGTTTATTTGACAACCTGTATCATCTCACTTCCAACAAATGCTACGTATCTCCTATATAAGAAGATTTGTTTATTGGATGAGCATAAGTGAAAAATCACTGTCCATTTCCTCCTTGTTACCTTTTTCAGTTTCTCCTCCAGTTTAATAAACTGTGGTGTAGGATTTCTATGTATGAACTTCAAGCACAACAGAACTGTATGTTCTTTCTGGAGCCCTGTATGGAACTTCATATTAGCAATAACATGAGGATTATAGTTGGCAAACCTCTGTTTTCCTACCTTCTTCAAAGAAGTTTTCCATTTACCCTATAAGAAGAATATGGAGATAATTCCTGTACGCTCATATGTTTAATATTAGTCGCTATAAATATGTCTTCATGGATAGGCAAGAGATGATAATGTTGCAGCTCCATTGATGGCACAGTTGTAGTGAATCTAAGCAAACACCTGAACTCTATATACAGACATAAAAAATTCACATGGAACTTACTAATTTGACCAAACACAGGTGTATACTACCACTCGGGACTTCCTGGATACCCAAGCCTGGGTTTCCAAGTAGATACAATGGGCTGGAGATGTGTCCTAAATGCTAAACAAGCAGCAAAAGAACTGGAGGGAACACATGCTCTGTAACAGCTGGGGAAGGCCAAATGGCCAGTTCAGAATAATTGATGGTCATTAGCCAACTAAATCAGACTTCGTATCTGTACAGATGTTCAACAGCAACCTTGTTCTTCAAGTAAAAACAAACAAACAAACAAACAAACAAACAAACAAAAAGCCTACAGGAAGCTTTGGAGAAAAGAAGTATTAGAGAAGCAGGATCTGGCACCACAAGATTTGAGTACTGCAAATTAAGAAATGTGAAAAAGTCTTATTTATATGTTCCTCAAAAATGAAAAAAAAAATCCATCTTTCAATAATATAAGCAATGGTCCAGTATGTGAATCTTAGAAAAATGTGATTCTTGACTTCTACTTTCCCTTCCCTTCCATGCTCTGCCCTGCCCTTCCTTTTCCCTTTCCTGATCCTGATCCTTTTCTTAGTAGTCTCTCAGAATGGCGAATTACATAAAGCTATACAGAGACCTCTAAATATGTATGAATTTTTTTTATATGTTCACTAATTCTCTTAATAATTTTAGAGAAATATATAAAAAAAATGAGATGGCAAAATTGATTATACTTTCTATTCTCATCAAGAGCACACACTTCCCTAGAGTGATGTCTGAACAACACATGCAGTGTGAAGAATGCTAGGAGACCCTCATGGCAGTATGACGATTTTGTTTTCAAATAGTAAGACATCTTCAGCAGAGAAAGACAATGCAATTTATGTTTGAAACAATTATATGTGAAAATAGAAAATGCAGCATAATTATAATAATATTAAAAACATAAAATCTTCCACATTCTTACATCAGTCACCTCCTGAGATTATTTTTATAGCTTTTCTCTCTTCCTAAGACATCATCAAGTTAAGTCAAATCTCCAAGATATCATAGCAAGCTTCTTTGACTTGGTCCCAATAGCTAGATTAAAAATAAAGAAAAAAAAATGTGTAACAGATGTACTATCTACTTTGTATTCATTTCTGTCTACTAGAGTTATTAATCTTGACACAAAAGCCTTTGAACTAGAAATTTATTCTTTTAAGTCGTCCATCCTCAATATTTTTTAAAAGTTCAGCATTCCTGGGAATTATATTAATTATTACCCTTTGATCAGGTTCATTTTTATATTTTATCTGTCTATGTAAGAGGGAATGTTGTCTGAATTCACTGTAGCTGAAACCACCCTAATATTGCATATTACAAATGAAAAGCTCAGTGTTGTTGACTGCTGAAAACTGATGAGGGAGGTGTGAGATAGAATCATAGAATTATGAAATCATAGAATCATTTGAGCTGGAAGGGACTTTTAAAGGTCATGTAGTTCAACTACCCTGCAGTTGACAGGGACATCCACAGCTAGATCAGGTTGCTCAAAGTCTGGTCCAGCCTGGCCTTGAAAGTCTCCAGGGATGGGGCATCCACCACATCTCTGGGCAACCTGTTCCAGTGCCTCATCACCCTCACTGTGAAAGACTTTTTCCTTATACCCGACCTAAATCTCCCTTCTTTTAGTTTGAAACCATTTCCCCTTGTCCTATCACCACAGACCCTGCTAAAGAGTCTGTCCCCTTCTTTCTTGTAGCTCCCCTTTAGAGACTGAAAGGCTGCTGTCAAGTCACCTTGGAGCCTTCTCTTCTCCAGGCTGATCAGCCCCAGCTCTTTCAGCCTGTCCTTGTTGGAGAGGTGTTCTATCCCTTTGATCATTTTTGTGGCCCTCGTCTGGATGTGCTCCAACAGGTCTATGTCTCTCCTGCCCTGAAAACTCCACATCTGGACACAGCACTCCAGCACAGAGTAGAGGGGCAGGATCACTTCCCTTGACCTGCTGGCCAAACTTCTTTCGATGCAGGCCAGGATACAGTTGGCTTTCTTGGCTGCGAAGGCACATGTCCAGCTTCCCATCCACCAGTAACCCCAGGTCTTTTTCGGCAGGGCTGCGCTCAGTCCTTTCATCCTCCAGCTTGTATTGGTAATGCGGATTGCCTCGACCCAGGTGCAAGAACTTGCATTTGGATTTGTTGAACCTCATGAGCTTCACATGGACCCACTGCTCAAGCCTTTCTACATCCCTCTGGATGGCATCCTGCTCCTCTGGTGTGTTGACCGCTCTCCATAGCTTGGTGTCATCAGCAAACTTGCTGAGGGTGCACTCAACCCCACTGTCAACGTAACTGATGAAGATATTAAAGCATATTAATCCCAGCACTGACCTCTGGGGGACACCACTTGTCACTGATCTCCATCCAGAAATGGAGTTGTTGACCACCATTCTCTGGATTCGGTCCTGCAGCCAGGATGAATGCTTTAAAATGTTCATAGTTTCAGGGGAACCATAAATGTTCACCACATGCCAGGAAGGAAGGTGATATGCAATATCCCTTTACAGCTTTCAGATAAAATTGGGCTGTTCAAATGAGAGTTCAATCTCAGGAAGTATTTGGAGCAACCTCTAGTTCATCCCTCAGGCTGCTTTCCATCCTCTTCATTTATTCTAGTCTGATCTTGTGTTTTTTATTTCCTATCCTACTTTATTTCTCTGATAGCTTCTACAGTTATTCAGAAGCTCTCTTGAGGCACTGTACAATTCATTATTTTCACATGTCCATCTTTTTCTTATCTCTTATCTTATTTTACTGATAATTCTCCTACTGATTCTTTGGAAAATCCTATTTTACCATATCCTTGTCAAATGACCAAAGGAAATCCCCTCTCCCAAAGGCCCTAGTTTACTATATTAGAAAAAAAACAACATTTTTTTTTTCAGTATTTTGAGTGCAAATGTGTGCTAATGCATTTTGATGTCTTTTGCTTTCCTGAGTGTATGTAAACCATTCAGTGTAGAAGGATCCTTCAAGGCACAGAATTACCCATAACATTGGTGTCTCAAAGGCATACACTCTTAAGACTTGTTTGAGTCTAAAATTTGTACTCTCAGGAAAGTCCCGGTGGGTGATAGCTGAAGCTTCTCAGATAACAGTTTACATGTATCACCTCTGAACTCTTGATTGTCATGTGAAAGACTTCAGTCCACGGTCATGATTTTAGACAAGTAAACTATTAAAAAAAAATTACATCTTTATACCCAGTGATAATTGAATCATGTTTTTATATGTCCATTATAGCTAATACAGTGAGACATTCTGCTGTACATGTGTAGTCTAAGCAGAATCTTTTTTCTACTTAAAAATTATTAAATTACTTGCATTTGCATTAATTAAAATGGGCACTTACAACTTCCTTCACACTCATGAAAGTATACTGGAAGTTCAGCTGTCTACAACCACTGGTGCAAGCATTGGTGTAGTTTCCCTTCTGTATTTACCATACTCCTCATGCAACACAAGTAACATACTGTACATTCTTTGTTAATATTACTGATATAATCAGTGTTGTGGTTGTACATAATGGATTCTACTATTGATTATTTCTGTTTTACCTTCTAATTTAAACAAAGTTCTTCAATTCCTGTTTTCCACTCTACATACACCAGAAATTCATAATAAAATAAGTTATAAATCAGTTCAAGTAAATATATATTTATTTTACGTTTATTCCAGGAAAAGGACTTTTTATTCTTTTTCTTGCATTACCTTGCCTTCTCATAATTGGACTTGCTCTGAATTCAGTTCTCCATCTACATTTAACAAAGACCTTGATCATTTGATTAAATATAATTATGTATTTAATTCTAGTTGATTTTTGTGGAGTTTTAAAACACAATTTTTTTTTAACAGATATTCATCTACAACAAATTTGATACCCATAAAATGATGCTTGATGGAACAAGGCTTTTATGATCAACGGTTATATTAAGGAATTATTCAGATCATCAGCAATCGTTGTTGAAATATCACACAGTTTCCAAACTGAGTTCATTATTTTATTCACAAAACTGTATGAGGAGTAGATGACCATTTCAAAGTGCAGCTAGGAATGTTCATTGCCATGCTGTGGTAATCTTAAACTTTTCTATAGCTTCTATACTGTCTCTATAAACAACAAAAAAAAATGTATTTATTTATTTATTGGTGGAAAAGTATGCTGTGACACTAATAGGAGAACTTTAAGTACTCTTTGAAATTTATCTTCAAAACCTGATAGGTGTTGAGGTGTTGTAAAGAGGAGAAGGAAAGAAGGGAAAGAAAAAAGAGGCGGGGAAAGAAAAAAGAGGCGGGGAAAGAAAAAAGAGGCGGGGAAAGAAAAAAGAGGCGGGGAAA